>NC_067400.1:91514740-91569740 GCF_016432865.1 Antechinus flavipes
CATCATCTCTGACCTATCTCCCGTGCCTTATCATGAGAACCTTTAAGCTACCCATTTTCCCCTGGTCTCTTCCATTTTCTACTCCTGAGATGTCTGAGAATTCCTATTTGATATTTCCTTCTATTTCTTTCTGACTCAGGAAAATAAACCAGTTTAGCAGAACAAGGAAGTAAGGCATTTCATAGACAGTATGCTTTTTAAAACCAACTGAGGATAAGATAGTATGGCCATTTATTTTATAATGAGATAGGAATTTGTTGCTCATGTCATCTTTCTTTAATGATACTCTTCATTTACCTTAAACAGTTTCCGTTTGATCTCTCTATATCTGAGAGCTGTTGTAGTCCCACCACCTGGGACCAGTCACTAAGATCCCATCATCTGGAATAATTATTGAAATGGCCTCCTGATTGGTCTCCCTGCCTCAACCCTCTCCCCACTGCAATCCATTGTCTTTATAGTCACTAAAATGATTTTCTTAAAGCACAGGTCTGACCACATTACTGCCCCGCTTAATTAATTCCACTGGCTCTCTATTACCTCTTAAAAGTAATGCAGCATAGCCATTTGTCTTGGAATGAGGCTAACCTTGGGTCAAATACAAATTCTTCTCTTTGGCATTTAAATACCTGCACACCTTGGCTCCAACCTACTTTCCCAGGTTTATTATATACAATGCTACTCCTTTGGCACTATTTAGTTTGGGCCTTCTGGTCTTTTTGATGTCCTTCACACATGACCTTCCAGCTCTCATCTCAATATATTTGCATTAGCTGTTCCCTTGCTTGAAACACACTCCCTTCATCTCCATCTTTTAGAATCATTTACTTTCTTCAAAATTCAGCTCAAACACCATTTTCTTTATTATGTCTTGTTCAATACTTCAGCTACTAGTGTTTCCCTTAACAATAACTCTGCATTTATTTTATATCTATATTTACATTTTTCTATCTATGGTATATATGTGTACAAGCTCTACATCCTGGTAAAATGTAAGCCCCTTAAGGGCAGGAATTATTTCATTTTTGTCTTTTTTCCCTTTTATTTTTTAAAATTTCATTAATACACGTTTGTATAATAAAACATTTAACATAGTAAAATAGATTGTGTTTCCATAATAGTACAATAAAAAGATGCAAATCTCCTATGCACAACTTGCTATGCCTTTCAAACATACAATTTTCATATAAATTTCTTTTCTCTTTTTTTTTCTAGATGGCTACCATTAGATACAAATATACATATATATTCACACACATATATAGACATGCATGTATAATGTATATATGCATGTATGTATAATTATTCTGTAACATCAGTTCTCTCTTTAGATGCAGCTAGCATTTTTCTTTATATATATTCCTTATCCCCGGAGTTTACCTTGATACTTGGCTCATAATGAGAGGCATAGCAACTGGAATTGTAATTTAATTGGTCTAGGGAACTTTTAGAAAAGGATACTTGCTATACCAGTGCATACTGGCTCCTTCCAGTGGTCTTTAAGGATTTTATAGATAACTAAGAGATTAATTTCTCTAAGTGACTTGCCCAGGATCACAAGACCTGCTTGTTCCAGAGATAGGGATTAAACCATGTTTTCTTTCTTTCAAAGCCAGATCTCTGTGCACTAGGCCATGATGCTTTTCCTTGTTTATCACAAGTGCTGTCAATAAATGCTCATCAATGGCCTAATAAACTATGTTACTATCTTTGTTATCAATGCTTAATGCACACCTATTTTCTTTCCTCATCTTGAATCCACTAAATTGGTTTTTAGTTTGAAGTTACAATATAATAATTATAATAAGAATAATACCAAGCGGAGTTCATCCTTATATATCTTGTTCCACAAAATGAGGAAGAATTTCATTGTGAAGGAATCATTTGGGAAAAGCAGCAAATGAAAAGCTCCATAGCTTGTTTTATGATCTTAGTAATTGGAACAAATTTTCTGGGTCTTAGACAAGGCTCTTTTACTCTATGAACTTTAAGTATATTCTAGCCATGACTGAATTATTATATTATTATTGATGAACTTTTAAAATTTTCATCTGCTCTTTGAGGCCCCTGGGAGGCTTATTAATTAATTACATTTACAACTCTTTGTGTCCACCTCTAATCTGTAAAGCATATCACAAAGATGAAAAAGACAATTGGAGATCTGAAGGATTTTTTAATTATTGAAAGAGTAAAACAGGCCACAAATCATAGTGATACAATGTAGAATGAGAAGATGACTATAGAAGAAGGATAAAGTTCCTTGGGAATTCAAATGAGGCAAGTAGATTTCATAGAAAGGTAGGAAGGAAAATAGGGAAGATTTCAGAGAAGGCAGAATTTAAACTGAACCTTGGAAAGGCTTACATGAACTAATGATAAGTAGACTAAGAGAACATTGCACATAATAACAGCAAGATTGTGTGAAAATCAACTGTGATGAACTGAACACTGTTCAGCAGTGAAGTGATTCAAGGCAGTTCCTAGAGACTTGTGATGTAAAGTGCCATCCACATCCAGAGAGAGAACTGTGGAAATTGAACATGAATCAAAGCACTGTATAAATAATATGTGTAATATCCCTATCATCCCAAATTGAGAGAATAAATCTAAATGATCTGTTTCTAAATGATAGAATATCTGGATATTCATGATAGAATAACATGATATGTAATCTAGTACTGAGGATTTAGGGTATATAGGTGATAGAGGTGAATGAGCGCTGGAGCTGGGGTCAGCAGGTTCTGGTACCTGAAAAAGTAGAGGACAGTGATCAAAAAGTATTCTGCTATGATATTGTAATAGTTAAAGTCGGTTCAGAAATTGCATCATCCAAAGCTAAGAAGCTACTACAGTTGACTGAACACATCTAGCCAATTCCTTCCCTTGCTGACTTCCAAGCACTTTCTATTGCACAACGGGTCACTATTTGAGGCAAAAGTTTACTTCAAAGTACTTGTGGGTGGTGATCTGAAGCAGTATTTAGTCCATGGGGATTTGGGTGTGATTTACTGAGGGCAGAATTCGGCTTGAATTTTGCAGTTCAGAGGAATAAGCTGTTTGTGCACATTTCCCTTTTTGGCAAGACAAATAAGACAGGAAGAAAATAACTTTTCGACTTGAGCAGAATCTTAATAAAACCCACAATAACAATAAATTGGAGGCAGAGTTTAATTATTGTTTTTGTCTGCATGATTTGCTCCTTGCCCCCTTTGTAAACTTTCTAGCACTTAGCTTTCATTCTTTTTTTATCCTTCATCTATTGACATTATTTACATACCAAAAATGTGATGTGTTTGCCATATTATTAGAATAGAAATGGATTTTAATTAAATATCAATTCAGGATCACAGCTCCAAGCTACTTGCCAGCATTGATGGTGATCAATAGGATATGTTGAACAAAGAAGATAAATAGATTCTCTGAGTAGTCAAATATTTTTCATTTTCCTCTTCTTCTCATCCTTCTCCAATCTCTCTGACTCTCCACTCCCCTCTGACTTTATCATCCCCTTCTCCAATATATTCCCCCACCTGCTTCATTTCTTATACAGTGAATGTATTTAATTTTCTGTATGCTTTTTTGCTCATTCTATAGTGTGCATTCAGAAGCTGGAAACCGGAGATGGTAGTTGCCAAATCATCACGTTTGTTAATTCATAAATCTGCTTCCAGTTGCCAACTCTCTTGGATTAAGCTTTTTTTTTCCCTTTTCAAATGGTTTATATTATATGTTTGTTTCAAAATTACAAAATTGTATTTGCTTGATTGTGTATTTATTTTTTGCAGCAATTAGCTCACCCTGCACTTTTTATTTGGCAAAACCATTCCTTATAAGAAGTAAATAACCCAAAGTATTCAAGAATAGCACACAATGCTGTTGCTTCTTTCTATAACTATATGTCACCCTCTTCCAAATTTAGCCTTTGGATTGAGTTAACTCTTTCAGAATTAGAGCAGAAATATGTGTACATGTTTTGAAGGAAATATTTGTTTGGATGTCTGGTCACAAATATATTCATAGACATTTCATATATACACATATATGTATACATACATATGTACACATACCCACAAAAATATGAAGAGTATAACTAATTCATACATTAATCAAATTTTAGTTTGTGAAGAGTTTATGTGTGCATTAATAAATAGATGATAGACATAATTAGATGTCTATTTTACAAATGCAATTAATTTCACATTTTGTTTACATATTAGCTAAATGAGCTACAAAAGTATATTTTTGAATATATTCTAAAGTAAAATATATTTATGAATAAATCAGATTCATAGATAAACACAATACATTTATTATTTTTCAAGATTCACAGAACCTCAGATTTGGAATATTGTTCTAGAATGAAGATTTTTAGATTAT
Organism: Antechinus flavipes; assembly: GCF_016432865.1. NCBI lineage: Eukaryota > Metazoa > Chordata > Mammalia > Dasyuromorphia > Dasyuridae > Antechinus > Antechinus flavipes. Next base: position 91,519,118 of record NC_067400.1, read on the forward strand.
TTTTGGTGTCATGGACCAAAAAAAAAGTCTGGTCAGGTTCATGGGTCCCCTCTCAGAATAATATTTTTAAAGGCACTAAAGATAATCTATAGAATTACAAAAAAGTGTTATTTTGAAATACAGTAATCAATATATTAAAAATAATTCTAGACTAATTCTAACCTCCATTTGAAAAACTCAAGTCAGGGGAACCCATTACTTTCTGAGGTGATTCCTTCTAATTTTGGAACTCTATCACTGAGACTTTTGTTTATTTTTATTTTTGTTTTTCCTTCATATAAAATAGAAATCTACTGTTCTTCAGTGGACACGTTTTGTTCCAACTCCTGCTTTCTGGGATCAATCAGAACAAGCCTAATTCCACTTCTGAGACCCCTTCAAATGCTTGATTATAGCAATCATGTTCTCCAAGCTGAACAGTCTTAGTTCCTTTAAAATGATTTCTTTATAGCACAAACTTCATTCTTTCATCCTCCTGGAAGGTCTCTTTTGAATACATCCTGCCTTGCTGACATTGCTACCAGAATATGATTTTTAGACCTGAACATAATTGTCCAGATAAAGTCTGACCATGACAGTTTCATTATATTTTGTTCTTTTTTTTGAATCTTCTCAGAAGGGAAATAGAAAGCCATGGTTCAAATTTAAGAATACAATGATTATTTCTTAAAATATTAATCCCAAACTTCTTTAGAAGAATTAAGAGATTTCCAACCTCCTCACCCTTAGCAGATATATATGCATATTCAATGAATACAAAATGGGCACACATTTTCCAGTGAGCAGGGCAATCCTGGATTTTGACTGTTTCTCCCTCAAGATTACATTTCTCAAAATTTCATCTGATATAACTCTGATGCTTTTCTTTTTCTTCCCCCCACATTTTTTTCTCTTTCTCATTATTAAGAATAGTATTTAGTTGGTTAATTGTAGTATTTTATTTCTATCAGTTGATGCCTAGGAGACATTCTTTGTTGATCCTGTATGTGTTTTATAAATCAGGATTTCTTTTCCATTCATGACCTCTTTTTACTGGAGAAATTTTCATATGTCTCTGGGTATATGGGTATATAGGTATACAAATTTACATATACAATTATAGGTAAAGAAGTATAAAAATAAAACATTTGCTGATAATAAATCATTATGTTCTGACCCCTACATTCATTTACAAGAGCTCATATGGGATCACATATCACAATTCTAATTGGGTTCTAAATGATTCAGCTTTTTTAGTGCATATTCTCTGGCACTATTCACTAATATGGGACCTTTTACCCAAAATACTCACAATCCTAGAACTGGATTCCCAGGGCAAGCCATACTGACTCTCTCTTCAACAAGTCAACAATGCAAGTTTCATCAGGTCCAGTCTTTGAGCTTTGCTGTAGTGTATCTGATAAAACATCCTATAATAACTTGGCCATTCCTACCTCCCTCTCCCCTCATTTCCTTCCTCCCCCCACAATCTATTGATTAATTTTTATGTCCCTATTTCTGCTTCATCGTATAAGAATAATGTGTTAAGAGATGACGAGTTATAGATGCTTTCATTTTTATTTTCGGTAATTTGGTGAAAGGAGTTTTATATATATATATATATATATGATATATATATAAATAGTCCAGGCTTCAAAGCTCCACCTAAGCATAACAGGCAGGTCAAAAGGCCAAAACTGGTGATTAATTTATGAAATCTTTTAATATCAACATTTCCCCCCTAAGTTATGAACACTTATTCAAGCCATAAACAAAAAGACAATTTCTAGATTTGCTAGAGAAAGAATATCAGTGTAAAGGACAAAATTAGAAGTTGTGAACTTTTACAAGAATCAGAAAAAATAGCATTGAGGCAGTTAAAACTAAGTGAACACTTTGTGAAAAAGTGATTTGATTGCTAGTATGCTTTCACAGATAAAAATTCTTGTAAAGCTTGGAAATTTGAATATTCTCATGGTTTGGGCCTTGGCAATATAAACTAAGTATTCTACAATGTTTGTAAACCAATATATAACAATGGACTATACCAAGGGAAGTATTTGTCAATGGGAAAAATAAATGGAAAATATAATGCTGTTGCTTTGGATACCTCAAAGAGTCAAATTGTTGACTGTGGCATCCAAGGATACTACCAGTCCAATCTGCAGAAAATTAGTGTACTTTTCTTAGCTCAGTTCTATACTCTGACCTTGAACAAAATCACAAAATCTTTCCAAGTAGTGCATAGAACTCTGGATTGAGCCTGGGAGAGTAACAAAGTCTTTGCTTAGACATTAAACAAAATTTGAGGTCATTTAGCCCAGTCTACAAAAGCTTTTTCTTTGGATTCAGGAATAAGTTGTTACTCAGTCTGTTCTTGAATACTACAATGTGCAAAACTATAGAGTAGTGTGGAGTGTTGGAATATACTGCATTTTCTTTTCTTGAATTTCAACTCCTTAGTAATTCAGTTTTAGTCTGGCATTTCTTATGCAAAGAAATGTGAAGAAATAGAAAAGCCCAATAACAGTTGGATAGTTTTGCCTTCTGTGCTTTCTCCTTTTATCAACATCCTGTCTATTCTAAATAGTGATCTTTTTCTTTCTTTGATCTTGGCTTTGATATGTTTTAAAAGACTTTTTCATTGTCCTTAGTAAACATTTCCAACTTCTACTTATTCTAAGCTTCAACATAATTTTGTTTTCTCTCAGCTACATACTTTTTGCTTTCATCTTTTATGCATGTCTTTTTAAAAATCTAGGTTGGCTAATAAGTTTCCTGTTTATTCTTATTAGTTTTATTCCTCAATGGAGTTGTTTTGATTGTGTAACTACAATTTTATCCTTTAGAACTTTTCACCATTTTCCCCTATGGAATTTTACTACATTGTATTATACATACCCTATTTCTGAATTTTTGGAAATTCTTCTTCCCAATACTTGGAATATATGTCAGACTATATTTAATTTTACTCTCCTTTTTTTTCTTAATGAAATTTTAAAATAGCACATATATGTGTGTGTGTGTGTGTGTGTGTGTGTGTGTGTGTATGTTTATTCCTCCTCCTCCTCCTTCTCCTCCTTTCTTCTTTTTCTTTACTTCAGCAATCCAATCCAACCTAATTTTTTTGTTTTAAATTAGGCTTCAGATCCACAATAGGAATTATTCTTATTTCCTTTTCATGAAAACTATTAAAGATTTTGTGATCTATTGTACTTTAAGTAGAATGGCAATTTCAACTGTCATCTTAATTGTTGAAATTCTGCACCATTACTATTGCATGCTTTTGTACAGGTTTGTTATCTCCTTTAAGAACTACTTATCCATTTCTTCTTTCTGCCTAAGTGGTCTCTTTCATATTTCCACAAAATATCATTCTGGTTTTCTTTTATTGATTCTATCAAATGTAATTCCCCATACATTTCTAGTTTCTTGATTTTTCACATAAGTACATCTTTTTAATATATAATATTGCATTTTTCCTTTTGATGTATTATAACTCATTTAGGTAAGATATAGTTTTGTATTACCAAATTTTAGTTTAGGAAAATGAAAACACCACAAAAATGTCAGTCACTATTGTTATGATTTTATCCTTCTTATTTTTAATAGGGGATCATATAGAAATGGTCCTATGAAAAGTTAGTATTGTGATTATTCCTTATATTCAGAATACTACAGAATATTTGCAGAAATGGTAAATGCAGTTTTTTTGTGGATGGATAAAAATTATAAGATATGTTTATCCTCTATGGATCTTATGAAATCATTCTTAGTCTAACTACGCTAGTAAATAAGATGATGATCTTGAAATGTACTACATTGTGTTTCCATAGGGTTTTTCTACACTTTGAAATGTTTGTTTTGTAACTTTCAAACTGAATATTTAGGAAAAACAATATCTCCTCAGAATCTTCATGGCTAGGTAGCCATGTTCATTTCTTCATTTTTCTCTGAACTCCTCTCTTGACTCTTTGGTCTTCTTTCTCCACTGTGTCCTATTTGGATACTTCCCCTAACTCTTCTCCTTTTTAGCTCCCTTTTACATGATTGTTTTCCTCATCACAAGGGAAGTTTTCCCCAAGAGGTGTCTTTGCTTTTGCTTACATTTGTTTTTAGCAAAGTGCTGGCCACAAACTAAGCACTTAAATGTTGACTATTGACTAACAAACACAAGAGTTTAAGTTATCTAATGAAGAAGGGGGAAAAAAGATCACGTTGAAATATGTGTTACTGAAGCATCCAGAGCAAATTGATATGTAGGTTTAGCTAGCAGAATATTTTGGCAATAATCAAGGCTTGAATTCAGAATTAAAAATAAGTAGACCTTCAAAATACTGACAGTGTTGCATAGAGGGCATACCTTAGAACTGAATCATAAAGAACTTGAGTACAAATCTTATCTGTGCTGCTTAAAGAATATATGGTCCATGGTCTCTCAGTCCCAGGCTCCTCATTTATTAAATGAGAATAATGAGTATAGTAGAACAGCTTAATCAAAATAAGAATCAAAGATGATAGCATATATAATATGCTTTACAAATGTTAATGCTCTATACAGGACGTCCCAAAATTCTTAGTGCAGTTCTAAACTTTAATACCTTAAAACTACACTAAGATTTTTGAGAAAGTATAAATATCCATTATTATAATTATGGTTTTCTTGGTTTTTTTTTTTCATTTTTAAAGGGAATTCAGATAGAAATAATTTGAGGACAAGTTAGCATCCTGCTATTATTCTTTTATATTTAACATCCTCTGGACTATTGAACAGATGGAGAAAATGACTGCTTTTTAAAATTATGTGAGTATTCAAATGAAAGCTCGTCATTTGTAGAAACAATCACCAAAATCCTCTTTAGAGCAGACAAGATGACATGTACCTTGTTCTGATCCCATGTATGTTTAATTTTTCCCACTGTATCTCTGTTTTGAAAGGTTACTATAATTATTATCTTCTTTTTTAAAAAGTGTTTCAGATGGAAACCATTCTGGGACACATCACTACCCTGCTGTTATTATTTTATATTTAATGTCCTATGGACAATTTTCTTATTACAACTATTCTTTTTCTTTACTTTTTTCCTCCTTCATCCAGATTCACAGGTATCTGTGGATGACTTTTTTTTTGCTTTCCTTTCATCTTTACCTTAAGAATCTCTGTATCAGATTCCATGGGATATTCAAGTGATAAACTTAGACCTAAAATAATCTCAAAGATCATGTAGGCCAATTCCTTTACTTGTTTAATGTTAAATGCCTGATGATCCTTTCAGGGAATCCATGAAATTAGTGTTATTTTCATAATAACAGTAAGTCATTTTAGTTTTTAATACTACAAATATACATATACACATATATAATATATACACACATACATCTAGACAATATATGTATGCATACATATATGTAATCCACATAAATAAAAGATCTCTGTAGGGTCCACAATAATTTTTAACAATATGAAAGGGATTCTGAGACCAAAAATTTGAGAATCAATACTTTAACCTAAATTCGTTAGTGTGTAAGCTAAGAAAATTTTAACAAGGCACTTTTTGTTCCACAGTTTTCTCATCTGTAGAATTAGACAATTAAACTAGATAATCTCATAGATCTTTTTGCTGATGAAAAATCTGTGACCTCCCCCTCCCTCTTCTTGTTTTAGCTAATCATGGCTAACTGTAAAAGAGACTCACAAATGTCTTCCCTCCCACAAGCCCACAGAGTGGTAGGTTTGATAAGGAGATAATGTACTTAAAGTTCCTTAGAGGAAAATGTTCAGAGCTCTAGCATAGGTAGGAACCTGTTTAATATTGCATGGAACTTTAATCAAATGGCAAATCATACATACCCTCCTTCTGCAATAGAGTAGGAGATTAAATTAGAATGGTAAAGTACTTATAATGCAACCCTGGGAATATCCTGTTCAGTTCATATAAAAATGAGATGGCTCTTGACTCACACTTCACCCCAGTTGTTCAAAGGCTTGGATGATAGCTCATCATGTGAAATCTGACAATGTCCATTCCCATCCTCCCCCAAAATAAATCTAAATAAAGGGTAAAAGTACTTGAAAAATAATAACTTTTTTTTCTTTTTTTCCCCCAAATCCAAGATGTATCTGTGGGTGAGTATGAATCACCTCACAAAATGAGTCACAGAGGAGCAGGTTAGCACAGAAGTGCCGAGGGAGTGTTTAATATAAAGTACAAGAGTTTCTAGGCCCCCACACTGTGCCAGTTATAAAAATAGTTGCATAGTTTTCTTGTAAATGTGGCAAAAAAATGAACTCTAGGTAACCTCAGAAATTTTGTTCATTGCAATGCACTGGTATTTCTGAAGAAGTAATACAGACCAACTGTTGACTGGGTCATTTAGGTTGCCTCTTTTAGAAATAGAAGTTCTGTTTCTATAACACTGAGAAAAATCCATTGGTTTCCATAGCCTTCACTTCCACTATATGTTTTAAATATTCCCTTTTGTTGGGCCGATTTCATGAATCACAGAATTAAACTAAAATTATTAACCATTTATTCACAGATAGCTTTGTCAACACATATATTACCGTTAAGAGAGCATGGAACATGAATTTGTAGGATTTGAGTTCTAATACCAGCTTTTATCTATGTAAAAGGTAGCATAATGTATAGTTATCCCTTCATCAGGGGTTTAAGATAATGAAACCCCTGCAATCTGTAAAATCCATATGAAATTTTTAGGTGCTCCTTTTGTACCAGAGAAGTATTTGAATTTTTTCTTTTTCTTTTGTGCGTGTTTACAATACCTTATTTTAAAATGTGGGCTCAATATTTAGTCATAGTCTATATTATACAATACTATACATATGTGTTTTATGCATTTCTGAGTTTCTAAAATTTTCCTGTGTCATCAGCTGACCTTTGTATGTCATCTGTAAGTTCTACAAAATTCCCTGAAAATTCCCATTTAATTTCTTAAGCCAAATCACCATGTTGGAGAAAATAGTGATGTGAAAAGAATGATTGTAGAAAGAATAGCAGAAATGTAATCAGGAGACCTGAGTTCAAATCTTCTCTCTTAACCACTAGCTTCCTGGTTAAGTTACTTAAATTCTCTAAGACTATTTCCTTATTTTTAAAATGGGTAATAATAATACTCGCATTATTTAATTATTTCATAGTTATTGTGAAGAAAATATCATGTAAACCTTAACACACTATCAAAATGGGAACTGTTTTTAAAGGCAAAATCAAGTTTAGAACTAAAACATTAACACTGGAAAAAATGGCATGCCAAATCTTTTCAAGATTACCTCTGTGACTGAGGAAAAGCAACATAGTACAAAATAAATTTTAATTTTGAAAATTAGCAGATCATTTAGACTGAGATGAATTACATGATCTGTACATATTTGCCCTATCTGTAGTCAAAGTCTTGCTGAAGCAGACCAGTCAATTCATTTAACAAATGTTTATGAAGTATCTGTTATGTGAAAGGATCTATGATAGGAACTTGTCATTAAAAGATAAAAAATGATAGAGCCTTTGTTCTCAAGAAATTTATAGCCTATTGATGCATACAAATAATTCTGATATGAGGAGAACATGGAGAGCACAAAAGCCATTCATGAAAAATGCTCTAAAGCAAAGCTCTTAAATTGTGGGTTGCAATCCCATTTGTAGTGACACAACTGAATGTGGGGGTGGTAAAAAATTTGACAACAGTAATTGGTTTCTGAATGAACAATGACCAAAAATTAATTCAAAATCAAACAATAAATGAATACGAGGTGTTTCTGGAAGCACTTGCCTATATTGAATTGTGGGATTCACTTTAGCCTTAGTCCTGAACATTCATGTGCACTTTGTATTGTGCATGCTATCATGACATGTAATGTCAACAAACTACCATAAATATCTTGGTTCAGACTCAAGACTGCTTTATCTTAGGAATTGCAGAGTTTTTACTGTACATACAAAGTACAGAAACATAATAGTTTAATTACAGAAAATAAAGATACATTTTTCAGCTTGTTTCAAATTCATATATCTTTGAATTGTATTGCTTAGAATATTTGATTTGAAAAATTACTATTATTTCTTTCTTTTATAGAAACAAGCATTCTATTGCAGAAAATAAAGAGCAAATCCCTTTAATAACATTTCCCCACAATCTCTTCTGTGTGTGCCTATGTATAAACATCAAATTTTAAAATTAAGCACAAAAATGGAATTTCATAAACTAAAGCTAGTATTTATTTGAAAAATTAGTAATATTTATTTGTATTTTAGGAAAAAAAATTATTGGTTATGGAAAAATGACTTAATTTAGACAGAAGTGGTAAAAATACTGATGACAATGCAGTAGATTTTTTACTACCAGGTTGTAAATTGACAAAAAAGAAAATATGTCTAATCATTTTGGCAATATGGATTTACTTCTAATAATGATGATGGTGCGGAAAAATCTCTTTGCTTAATTTGTAATGAAGTTTTGGCTACAGAGAGCATTAAACCAGCCAAACTAAAATGATATTATAATACCAACAATTGTAATATACTTCAATAAATCAAAAGAATATATTGAATGACTTCTAAAATCTTCAAATAAAGAAAAACAATGTTTTGAGAAATTTGTTGTCAGACATTTATTTCCATCTTGTGAAACTTCATTTTTAATTGCAAAAACTAAAAAGCCTTAACCAACAGAAGAAGATCATGTGTTACCTGCTGTATTAAAGGTCAGACATAGTTCATGGGAAAAAGTTTGAGGATGAAATTTATAAAATTATTTAATCAAATGATACTGTATTCAAAAGAATTTATGAAATTAGTAATGACCAATTCCAACTGATTATTTAAAGGCAGCCCAAAGTTTGCAATTCAGTTAGATTAAAAAAAAAAAAAAACCTCATTATTTCTAACATAGCACAACTATTATTTCATATAAGATATGTTTATGAAGGAAGCATACATGAGGAATTATTGTTTTGTCTTTTTTCAGAAGGACATACAAGAGGGGAAGATATTTGTCTTAAAGTCAAGGAATTTTTCACAAATGAAAGTTTATAGTAGAAAAAATTGCACTGGAATCTATACAGGAGTGCTAGAACAATAATGGGCAAGACTGTTGGAGGATAGGAAAAATTTAAGCTAGTAGCAATAGACACATCACTTTTACTCCCTGCATGATTCAATTGGGAGGCACTTTTGATAAAAATAAATAAATATATATAATATATATATATATATCACCAGAGTTAGATGCTTTGCTTCTCAATAGTATCAAAATCATTAACTTCTTTAAAAGCTGTACCTTTAACAATTGCTTGTTTTCAAACTTTTGCAACACATGGACTCCAATTATAAAAGTTTATTAGTATATGCAGAGGTAAGTTTGCTCTCAAGAAGGTGAAGTTCATTGAAATTGAAAGATGATGTTGTTATATTTTTGACAGCAGAAATCTGATTTTGTTAATTTTTTTCATAATGAATTATGGCTTTCAAAACTGTGTTATTTGTCAAATATTTTCAAAAAACTCAATGATTTGAAAATGTTGCTTCAAGGAAAATATAACATTTATATTACAATTAAAATTTTACTTTAAAATTAAGATATGGAAGAATAAGGTGAAAAATGTTTCTTTAAACATATTTACAGTTACTGATGATTGTATAAATGAAAATAACTTTCCCAAAGACTTGATTGTAAGAGTTATAATTGATCATCTGATGTACCTAAAGTCAAATTTTGATTGTAAAAAACTATGATTCATAAATCATACTCAATTGAAATTGAAAATGTCAGTCATCTGCCACTAAAATTTCAGGAAGAATTTGACGTTACCAAGCGAAATAAATTTGAAACTTGAGTTTCCTAAGGAGAAAAAATGAAAAAAAAATTAAATGAATTTTGGCTTGAGATTAGGATGGAATTTCCAACAATTTCTGAAATGACCTTAGACATATACTTTTACCATTTTGTACTATGTATTTATGCAAAGTTGTGTTCTCTGCATTGATGATTATAAAATCAAAATAGTGATCAGCTGAGAAAAAAAGATGCTATATTCCACCAAGATTTAATTCTTTATGTTAAAATAAACAAATACATTTATCTCATTGGTATGCAAATTTGTTTTCAAATTTAATAGGTAGTAAAATTATATGTATGCCAAAGAATTGTTTTAAAATGAATTTCTGTATGATTTATTATCAGTAAATGTTTTATTTACATATTTGTTTTATATACTTATAAAAACTTCTCAGGAGAAAAGAGGTCACAAGTGGAAAAATTTAAGAAGTCTTGCTCTAAGGAAATGTGAACAAAGAAATATTGGTATCAGGCTTATTAGTCTCCTATCTTAATAGTATCTTTCCTATTAATTTGTTTGATATGCTCATCATTATAATCACTTCTTTGATTTAAAGAACTATTTCTAGAATTACCCAATCAAAAAACACTTATTAAATGTTTACTATGTACCAGGCACTGTAAAAATTTTCTAGAGAACCAGTAATCAATCATGAAGTAAGCACCACGTCCTATGCTAGCTGCCAGGGACACAGTAATAAATAAATAAAACAGTATTTACTGCAATAAGCTCATATCCTAATAGGGGGACACAATCAATACATATAAAATAGAATAAACAAAGTTAACAAAATAAAAATAGATTAAAAATAAATAAATAAAAGTAGTTTGAAAGGAAGATAATTAGCAGTTGGGACTGGGGATCAAAAAACATTTCATACAAAAACAAAGATAAAGAGACAAACTAAAAACAAACCCAAAAAACTAAACAATTCTTTCCCTTGGGGAGGTGTCATTTTATTGGTGGAGACATTGATATGTATATATACATGTATGTATGCACAATAAACATATCTGAGAGCATATATATATGTATATCTATATATGCTCTCAGATCCTTACTAGCTATATGATCCTGGGCCCAGGATTTGCCCTTTTTCCTTAATCCACTTAAGAAGGAAATGATAAATGATTCCAAAATCTTTAACAAGAAAACTTTATAAACATCATTAAAATAACAAAAGAGATAAGTCGGACATGACAATTCTGAACAACAAATATGCCAGATAGTGTCCTAGGAGCCCCAGATACAACTCTAAAGGATGAAATAGCTCCTACTTTCAAAGTACATCCTAAAAAGGAATACAAGTATATAAATACATACACAAATCTGAAACTAAATAAATAAATAAATAATATAGTGGGGGAAGGAGAGAGCTAACAGTTGGGGAGTCAGAAAAGATTTCTTGTTAAAAGTGGTAGTTGAGCTGCATCTTAAAGGAAAAGAAGGATTTAATGGGGTGGAGATGAGTGAGTGCATTCTAGTGTAGAGATAAAAATGGGAGATGAAATAATGTGCAATGATGAGAGAAAAAGCAAAACAAAACAATTTTCCTAAATTTTAGAATGCTGGAGGAGGGGAAACACAGTGAGGTTACATAATTTACAGGCTAAAGTGGAATTGGGAAGGTCTTTAAAAGCTGAGCAAAAGAAATTATACTTTGTCTTAGAAACAATAGGGAGCCACTAGACTTAACTAAATTAGGAAAATTACATGGTCAATTGTGTGCTTGAGGAAAATCAACTTGACAGTTATAGAGGGAATATATTGAGTGGGGAGAGATTTGTAGCAGAGAGACAAATTAGGAAATTGCTTCAATAATTTATGTGAGAGGTGCCAAGCATTTGAGTTAAAGTGTGACGATGTGAGCAGCTAGAAGGGGTGGGAAGAGATAAATGTCAGAGATGTTCTGGAGGTTGAGGTGGTAAGATATATTGATATTAGATGGGAAGAGTGATGGAGTCGAGGAGCTGAGGGTGATACTATGTTTACCAACTACAAACTGGGAGAATGGTGATGTCGAATTTTAGAAGAGAAAATAATTTTGTGGAAATGATAATGAGCTATACTTTGGATTCCATGGATTTGAGTTGGTCCTGATGTTGAATTTGAAATATATAGGCACAAAGTAAGGTAGAAATAAAGTTCAAGAGAGAAAATAAACCATTTTATGGAAGTTAAATGCATAAGGGTTTACTGAGAGAGTGCAGAGAAGAGAAGAGGTTACAAGAAAACTTAGGGAAATACTCATAGTTGTGGGACATGCCATGGAAATTGAGTGACTAAAAAAGTCTGTGGAAGATTGGTAAGACAGGTAAGAAAATCAGAAAAGAACAATATCATGAAAAGTTGGATAAGACAGTATCCAGGAGGAGTTGTTGTTCAACAGTGTTAGATGTAGCCAAGAAATCATGAAGGCTGAAAACTAAAGAAAATCCACTAGGTTTGGCAATTTTGATAACTGGTTAATTTGGAGGCAAATTTCACTTGAATGAGAATAGAAGGAAGGTTGCAAGGGGATAAGGTATGAAGAAGAGAAGAAGAGACAACAAGTGAATACAGCTCTTTTTTTCTAGCTAGAGGGTATGACATGGTTTTTATTTTAAGGCCTGAAAGATTTAGGCTTCTTTGAAGATAATAGAGGAGTGTCCAGGAGACTGGTAGAGTTCAAATTTAAAGAGAAAAGTGGGAGGATTGAAAGAGTGAGTGATGGGATCAAGAACACATGTAAGATAATTATATGAGAAGTCTTAATGAAATATAAATGCCAAATAAAGAATTTATATTTAATCTTAAGGATAGTAGGGAATCTGGAGTTGATGGTAACTTCTTTAGACCTGTGCCATAAAAATAGTAGATTTGTGTAGGGTGGGTTAGACTAGGCAAAGAGGTAAGAAGAACAATTAGGAGGCTATTCCAAAAATGTTCATTCTTTGGTTCTAAATTCTGTGTTAATTTATAGAATTAGTCCTAAGAGAATCAATCAGAGCATCAGTTAGGGTGTAGCCATATATTATTACCAGAGATTGCAAGCCCAGTAAGGGGATCACTATGGACTGGTATGGGAAACTAGAAAATCACATGAAACTTCAAAGGACTGACTCATGGAGATATTAAAAGGGCACAGACTTTGCCTATTTCATAATCTTGCCTGGCTGTGCTATGAACTCGCCAATATTCATGATTGTACAATATTCATATTTTAAAATATGCTTGGTCATTACTGTTAATTGGCTTACTTCCTGTTATTATCCTTTTAAATAGTCCAAGAAAATTAGATGCCTACAATTAAATACACTTATATTTAATGTAAAAAACCCAGTAAGTTCATTAGTTAGGTAATATTTATTAAGCTTTGTGCTGAGTGCAGAGGACACAAAGAAAGTAAAATTAAGTCTTTGCTTTTAAAGAGATTATAATTTAATAGAAAAGATAATATGCAAAAACAAACAAACAAACAAAAACCTCAACTATGTACAATATCAGAGAAGAAAACCAAACCAAACAAGTAAACAAATGCTAAAATCCAATAAAAAAATTTCCAGTGTTAAGGAAAAGTAATACGTTTATTTTCATTTGATTATTTTATTTGACTGGGCATGAGGTGCTCTGCTCATTTGCATAAATGATCTAAAACCAGGAATATAGGTATATTTGTCTTTTGAGCTGAAGCAATGTTGACAATAGCATTATAGTGGTCTGTGTCTTTAATTATGTTTCACTATAAGAAAGTTACTTTAAAGCTATGTCAATTGGAAGAATAGTCCCCCTGCTAAGAGACATAATTGAGAACAATGCCTTTGGTTGCACTTACACAAAGATAATAATTTCTGTTTTTTTTCTTTCTTTTGTCATGGATATTATAGAATCTAGGCTTTTTGACATTTTAAAGTTTCAGCATACAAGAGGGAAGATGAAAAGAGAAGGATAACTAGAAGATAAAGGGTATGTAAACTTAGCCAAGAGATGCAAAGCAGTTGTGGGAGGTTAATAAAGGGTAAGGATTCCATCTTAAACCTGCATAAATAAAGGTCAAAGCTGGGAAATAAAAGCTATAATTCGTCAAGACTTTATTGTTCACTTGCTCATGACATATGCAGATATTAAAGAGAGAACCAAGTTGGGTTTGCAGAGGTGGTACATTCTACAATAGCTCTCAGGCCCAAAGCTGGTATGATTTTCTGATAGAAAATAGGAACTCAAATTTCTGGAGAAGAGAGGATGACTTAATTACTATCTTCAAATACGTGAGGAATAGTTATGGTATCTGCATGATGACAGCCAGATGTTCTCTGTTTCCGCAGAGGAGAACAAAACAGAAGGAAATTATGGTATCAGGGACATATACTAGAGAAAAGGGATGAACTTTCTTACTGAGAAAATGATTAAACATTGAAATAATTGAATTAGAAAGACTTTGGATTTTCTTATTAAAAAGCTGAAACTTGGATGTAGGAAAAAGTTGATGGTTGTCTAATTGAAATGATTTTGGTGATTTTATTGAAAAAAACTTGCAGGAGCAGGGTCAAAGAGGAAACTTTAAAGCTTGAAGTCAGCAATCCTGGGTTCAAAAATCTACCTTTTGTTTCATATGTACCCCTGGACAATGTACTTCTCTCTTCCTCACTTTTCCTTACCTATGAAATGGGAATGATGTTATTAGTTCCAACTTCCTCATATGGTTGTTATGAAGATCAAATGAGATGGTTAGCAATAAAGTACTTTGTAAAATGCAATGTCTTTGTTGTTGTTCAGTCATTTAAATTTTGCCTGACTTTTCATGGTTCCAGTTGGATTTTTCTTGGCAAAGGTAATATGATGGATTATTTTTTCCTCCAATAATTCATTTTACATATGAAGAAATTAAGGCAAACGGGGTGAAATGACTTCCCTGGGCTCACATAAGTGAGTGTGAGGTCAGATTTGAATTTAAGAATAAGTTCCTTACTCCAAGCCCAGCACTCTATATATTGCTCCACTTAAAATATAAAATTCATAAATATCTATAATAAAAGATTTTGGAGATTTCATTTTCTATTTAGAGAGCTATGTTTTACATTCTTCCAAGTGTTTCTTTCCAAATAAATTCTCTTGTCCTTGATACTACCAATGAATAAGATTTATGATATTTACTTTTTGTCCCCAGGAAGACATTATTTAGTAAATTATCAGTTGCCAAATCAATGCCCTATAGAGGGCTGAATACTCTCTACTTATCAATAATGAGGATAGCTAGCAAAAAAAAATAATATGTATACAATGAAATTGTCTATGCCATTTTATAGTAAATAAATATAAAATATATTTTCCAGTTTTTTTTTCATTGTGCTTGAATTATTAGGATAACTTATGGTAGGCAGCATAAAATTATCTACCCAAAGAAAGGCATTAGTAAAATACTGTAAACCTCCTACTGAGAAATTAAAGGATTTCATGAAGTACTTGAGTGGCTTGAGTTTCTTTAGGAAAGCCTGTTTTACTCTACTCATGCAAAGTAGACTGTCACAAAATATGTAAAAGTTACCAGAGAGTGGGATACAGCAATCTGGGAAGCTAAAGAGAGAAGAGATAGGGACAGTGAAGAGAGTGCAAGGGTGGCATTACTTTTGTTCCAATGAGTTCTAGACCTTAAATTCCCTTTTTTAAAGAATCTCAGAGTTGGAAAAGTCCTGAAAAGTTCTTCAGCCCAACACCCTACATGGAATAAGAATCCCCTTTAAAATATATGGATCTATATAGAGATCTAAAAAGATCTCCTAAGTTAGTGGGAGGCCACTACACTTAGAGGAAGCCTATTACAACTTTTTCTTTCTGTTTAATTAAACTTTTTTTAATGAGCAGAAATCTATTTTATTTTCCTCTTTCCACTTTGACATTATTATTTAAAAAAAAAGAAATTCCTTGTAATGTGTATATGCTAGTCAGCTGAAACAAAATTTCTTGTTAGCTGTATTCAAATATGTAAAAAACATATATCTCATACATACATATATACACATATATTTTTAATAAATGTATACATATAATAGGCAAAATAAAAATAGGGATGTATTATATATATGAAACACATAAGGCTTCCATGATAGATATGTTTATACATATATTTTACATACTTAATCATATATGCTATTTATCTTTTGCCTACAGACAGACATTATTTAGTAAATTGTTGCCAAATTATTGCTTTATAGAGGATATTTTCTACCTACCACTTATAAGAATAATTAGAAAAATGATTTTATATATATATATACACATATACATTTATATATACATATATACATATATATAGGTATATATATATATATATATATATATATATATATATATATATATACACACACATACATATACATAATCTTCAACTTGGATAACTCTTAAAAGCGAGGAGTAATCTTAGGTCTTTTCCAAACTCAGATGACTTTGAGACTTAATTTCACAAAATGGCTGATAAAGACAAAATGAACTCCGTAATACTATTTTAATATTACAGTTCTGATCCTAATTTTTATAATTTGTATGACCTTGTACTTCCTTTCTCTTGGCTTTAAATGTATTCTCTTGAGATTCTTTCCTAGTCCACTTTTCTTTCACTGTATGCTTTTGACTACTAGACATGAACAAAATATTCAAATGTGTAAAAGTTCAAATATTCATATATGTATATATTATGTTCCCCTAATCAACTGTGAATTTTTTCAGAGCAAATACTTTTTTTTTTTGCTTTTGTACGTCCATATCAGCATAATTACTGACAAATAATAGGCCCTTAAAAATGCTTGTTGATTAATTCATTAATGTGGTCTAACTAGGACAGAGAAAAGTACTACTTTCTCCTTTCTATACCTGAACCTGTCTTTTGACACAGCCTATTTTCACATTTGCTTTTAGAATCTATTTTATTACATCGATATGTTATGTTGAAGCATTGACAAAAGGAGTATAAGGTTTTATATTGTTACTTTATTGATTTAACTTATATACAGAGGACATCATGCAAAATACCAGACTGGATAAAATGAAAGCTGGGAATAAGATAGCTGGAAGAAATATCCAAAAAGTTCATAGATACAAATGATACCATTGATGGCAGAAATTGAAGAGGAATTAAGAAGCCTCTTGATGAGGGTGAAAGAGCAAAGTATAAAAGTTGCCTTGAAGCTTAACATCAACAACACAGAACAACAAATAAACAAAAAACCTAAGATTTTAGCAACTGGTCCCATCACTTCTAGACATATAGAGGAGAAGAAACTGAAGCAGTGTCAGATTTTATTTCTTGGACTTATAGATCACTGAGGACAGAAGCTGCTTCTTATTGACTTCCATACAGGTTCTTTGGGAAACAAATAGTATGATATGGTATTCCTGTCTATTCTAGGACTTGTCACATTTTGTTGTTATCTACACAGTCAAAATTTTAGTTTAATCAGTGAAGCAGAAGTGGATTTTTTTTTTCTGGAACTACTTTATTTTCTCCATAATCCAACAAATATTGACAATTTAGTCTCTTGTTCCTTGTTTTTTTTTTTTTTTTAACAGTTTGCTCTTCTGGTAACATTCATTTCATATACTGTTGAAACCTAGTTTTCAGAATTTTAAGCATAACCTTGATGGAGTATGAATAAATGCAATTGTTTGGTAATTTGAACATATCTTGGTGTTGTCCTTCTTTAGGATTGGGAAATAAACTGATTTTTAGCTATTCTTCCTCCAGCACATAGTTATAAAGTTGATTTTGAAACCACATGATGGACTTTTCATTTAAATTTCATCTTACTAAATTTAGGTCCTGCATTATACTCTGTTAGAGACTTTTTTGATCCTGATTCTGACATACAATGTATTGTCTATCTCTAAGAGTTTCATGGCATCTGTAAATTTGATCCATACTCCATTTAGATTTTAATTTGTCATTGATAAAAATGCTAAACAATAATGGTCAAGAATTGATTCTTGTAATACTCTTAATAGAGACTTCTTTTCAAGATGAAATTGAAATAATACTTTTTTTGGTCCATCTATTTGACAAATTCAAAATTCACTTCATCAATCTCACATCTCTCAACCTTTTCCATAAGACTTATACAAGAGATTTGTAGAATGTTTTATCAAAATCTAATAAAATTATATATGGATGTATATGCATATATATGCACACATTCATGTTTTTCTAGTAAATTTATTTATTTTTAATACACATTACTTTATGAATTATGTTGGGATAAAAAATCAGAGCAAAAAGGGAAAAACTATGGGAGAAATAAAAAAAAACAACAAGAAAAAGAAATGAACATAGCTTTGTTGATAATTTGTCATTGATAAAAATGCTAAACAATAACGGTCAAGAATTGATTCTTGTAATACTCTTAACAGAGACTTCTTTTCAAGGTGAAATTGAAATAATACTTTTTTTGGTCCATCTATTTGACAAATTCAAAATTCACTTCATCAATCTCACATCTCTCAACCTTTTCCATAAGACTTATTCCATAAGAAATGAACATCGCTTTGTTGATTTACATTCATTTTTCTAAGTTCTTTTTCTGGGTGCTGATGACATTTTCTATCCAAAGTCTATTGAGATTGCTTTGTATCATTGCACCATTGAGAAGAACCAAGTCTTTCATAGTTGATCATCACAAATTCTTGGTGCTGTTGTGTACAATGTATTCCTAGTTCTGCTTGTTTAGTTCAATATAAGTTCTTGTAAATCTTTCCAGGCCTTTCTATAATCAGCTTGCTCATCATTTTTTATAGAATAATAATATTTCATCACCTTCATGTACCAAAATTTGTTCAGCCATTTCCCCAGTTGATGGGCATCCACTCCTTTTCCAATTCTTTGCTACCAGAAAAAGAACTGCTACAAATATTTTTGCACATATGGGTCCTTTTCCTTCCGTTAAGATTTTCTTGGGATGCAGACCCAGTAATGGCACTGCTAGGTCAAATGGTATGCAGTGTCCTTTGGACAATTCCAAATTGCTATCTAGAATGGTTAGATCATTTTAAAATTCCATCAACAATGCATTAGTATCCCAGTTTTCCCATATCCCCTAATGTTTATCATTATCTTTTCCTGTCATCTCAGACAGTCTGAGAGACATGAAGTGGTACTTCATAGTTGTTTTAATTTGCATTTCTCTAATCTAACATGTATCTATCTATCTATCTATAGCATTACTCTTATCAAGTACTTTAATAACCTTCTCAAAATATGGGGAAGAGGAAGGTTAATCTGTAACAATCTTCTTATGACAGATTTATATTCACTGTTTGCTCACTATTTCACTTTTTAAATGTTCTTTAATCACACTTTTGATATTATGTTCTAAGACTTTTTCAGGAATCCAAAACTAATTCATTGACCTAATATTTGAAGACTCAATTGTTTCCCTTTACATAGAACAATGGGACACTTTTTTTTTTTTCTGGTCCTATAGTACATCTCTCAGTCTTCACATTCTTTTAAAGATCAATATCAGTTGCTTTCCAATTACATGTAAATATTTTTCAATATTATAACCCATTTGTAATTTATCATTTTTGTATTTTTTTGTAACTCATCCTAGACTTAGCCCTTCTACTCACAAAGGGCAGTTAGTCTTTTATTACTAACTTTCTAATTGTGTTTATCAGTTCACTGGTAAACAATTTTATTTCATCTTTCCTGATAAAATCATTACAGAAAAGTAAAAAAAAAATTATGTCTCCTTACTAAGTAAGAATTAGGAATCCTTGACCTTTCTCTGCTATAAGTTATCATTGACCCAACCACTCCAAACTTGATCTTATTTTTTTTTTAACCTTAAGTTCTTAACCACAATTAGGTGCCCATGATTCATTTTAACTCTCTTGTACATTCACTCTCCCCTGTACACTTAAATACTTTAATTTTATCCTATATGTTTTAATGGTTGAGTTTTTCAAAGACTTAAAAACATTAGAATATAAGTAAATTGCCTGGATTCTCTGTGGTTAGAGGTCATGATTTTAATAGTAGTTTCTGACTTTAAACTCCTAAAATATAAAGATGGCAAAAATGGAACACTGGCTTATGTTGAATGACACAGTTAGCTTAATGGAAAGCTTTATCAAACTCTGTATTAGAAAATAGGAAGCATGTTGGCTCATCATAATAGCCTGAAGCTGTTTTCTGTACTACAATGGATGACACAAGGTCCAATATTCTATTTTTTTTTTACCCTTTCCCCCATAGTGTCAGTAGCCTCCTACACACACACAGTACATACTGTTAGTTCATAATTATTTTGCCTGAGAATGTTGTGCTGATAAGATTGAACATATCCCAGAGGTGCTTTCACATTTAGTAGGCTGGTATAATGGAAAGAAAACAGAAATGGAAGTCAGTAGACTTAATCTTTAGTCTCTGTTCTGCAGTAACTTACTCTGTGACATTGGACAAGTAACTTGAACCTCATGAAAATGAGAGTGACCCCCTAGTGAGATTGCCTTCTGTTTTTAAGACCCTGCACCCCAGACATGAATATGCATTCTAATATTGAATGCAGAAAATGATTATCAGAAATCCCAATAATCCTAAGGCCTAAGGAATCTCTAAAGAATCCTCTAGCTCTAAAAGTCAACAATTTTCTAAAAGTAATAAAATGCCCTTGGTGAGAATTTTTAATAGTAGAGAAAACAAAGCCATTTCTTTAATACTTTAAAATACCCTGAATTACTATTTTGAGGGTCCCCCTCACTGTAAATACTGTAGTTTATGTAATCATAGAATGTCGATTATTAATTATAAAATCCTAAGAGCTAAAGGACTAAGGAAAGTTAGTTAACTTCTCTGTAATTCAGGCAAATCTCTGAAGTAATAATTTGCAAACTAACAGTCAATTTGCTTTGATGAAGAGAATTTTTACATTGAATTTCACAAAGCATCAAAAATTTATGGTTTCAGACTAAAATAATCTAAATAGCTATAAAACAGTTAATATAAGGAAGTTAGGAAGTAGATGTTGGCAGTTAGTGAAATAAGGAAAGGTTTCCTATGAAACTTAGTAATTATGCTGCATTTTGAAGAGGGTAGGGATTCTATGAGTCAAAAATGAGGGTCCCATGTATTCTGGCTATGAGGAGGAAGCCAAGGCAAAGATTCAATGACTGAAAATAGTTTAAATGCTTTGAGTTAAGTAAATAGGATAAAGAGGGCAATTTGGAATAGGATGCCAATTTGGCCAGATCATAGAGTGTGGGAAAAGAAAGAATAAACTATGAGGATGAAAGATGAACTGGAAGCAGAGTGTGAAGGACTTTACAAGGTAAAGAGAGTAGTTTATATTTTATCTTAGAGGAAATAGGGAACTACTGGAGTTGATTGAGTAGGTGATTGATATGGCCACATCTTCACTTAAGAAAAATAACTTTTGCAGCAGTGTGTAAGATGGATGAAAATGGGGAGAGACTTGAGTCAGAGAGACCATTAAGAAAGAGTGTCTAAACTAAAGTGGTAGCTATATGAGGAGAAAAGGGAGAAGAAGCAAGAAATGTTGTAGAAATGAAAACCACAAATCTTATAACTTATTGTGTATACAGGGTGAAGGAAAATGAAGAGTTGGAGATTATATGATAGATTGAAAAGATTGTGATGTTTTTCTTTGACAGAAATAAAAAAGAAGAAGGTTTGAAAAAAAGATAATGAGTTTAATTTTGGACATGTTAAGTTTGAGATATCTCTAAGATATACAATTTGAAATATCAATTAATGATGGGAAAACCCTTGGACTTGAATAAATAGATCTGAGAAGCATCTGCATAGAAATGGTTAAACCCATAGGAGCTGATGAAGTGATCAAGAGAATGAGGGTAGCAGAAGAAATTCTAGGATAGAACTTTTGGGATGACCCTCAATTAGAGGTCTTCATGATAATGGTAATGAAGCTGTGAAAGAGATGGAGGAGTGAGTAAAGATTAGAAAAATCAGAAGTAAGAAGTCACATAAATCAAGAGAAGAGAAAATATCCTGGAGAGGGGAGTGTGATCAATATTAATAAATACAGCAAAAGGTCAAAAAGTATGTTACCTGAGAAAAAATCATTTAATTTATCAATTAAGAGATTTAACTTATAGAGCACAGTTTGTTTTGTGTGATGAGGCCACAGACAGCAAAGTTCAAGAGAGAATTTATGAAAAGAAAGTAGAAACATCAAATATAGCAGGAGTTTTGAAGGAGTTTGGCTGAGAAAGAAAAAGATTTAGCATGATAATTTGAGAGTCTGATAAGGTCTAATGAAGAGTTTTTAAGGATGGAGAACACTTAAGTTTATAGGTGGTAGGAAAGGATCCAGTAGATAACAAGACATTGAAGTTTTAAAAAGTAGGAAGTTTTTTGGTGAAAATGTTTCAGAGTAGTTAAAAAAAAATTGATAATATTTCATTAGCTTTCTCTTAGATTCAAACGTGATCTCATCCTTCTTGACAGAAAGTGCTACATATTTAAAACCAAAAGATGAGAATATTAGTAATTCCTCCAAACAGATGGTATTCACATTTTTGTATATTTTATATGAAATGTTCATGGCTTTTATCATAAATATGCACATATGTAACCTTAAAAGAAAATTATACACTGAGGAGAAAAAGGGATATGACCTCAAGTTTCAGAAGCAACTTATTGTTGATTTATTAATTACTGAAATTACTGAAAGAGTCTTAGCATTTACATTGCCTTAATTGATGCAAAACACTTGATTCAGTTCCACATTCATGGCTTCTTCATGTACTGAAATTTAAATAATATATACAAGCATAGTGAAAATATTAGACTCTTTGATGTTCACATAGAAAACCTTTCTCTATTAAAAACATGCCATAATACATTAATTTCAAGAATAATTATGAGTCATTTTAATGGGAGAAAGTTTAAGCCCATTATGATTCTTCCTAGTTTTACACCCATTATTCTTTCTTTTAAAGAGATTTTAAAAAGCCAAACTGAATACCCAGTTTAAACAACAATATCCATATTAAATAACTGTCATCATGCTGATTCTTTTTTTTTTAATATCAAAATGTCATTTGCACTTAGTAAAATTTTAACATATGCCACATAGACATTTAAGGTTTTAATATTTGATTCAATCAAAACTTATAAATATCTTGGTTTTCTCCAGGCAAGATAGATTAAACATAGTGCTATTAAAGAGAAGGCTATGTGTGAATATGTTAAGATGAGAATCCTGAAATTTAAGTTTATCAGGAAAAATACATTTAGAGAAATTAGCATCTATACAACACCATCTTATTGGTTAATTTCAGTCCTTTAAAATATAATTTAAAGATTTGGAAATTAAACTAACAAAAATCTTTATCTTAATGAAATACAAAACATATCAACACAGAATTTTTCAACAAAAGACTTGAAGATGATTTTTAGAAACATTCTCAAAAAACCATAACAGATAAAAAATCTTTTGTAATGCTTCTAGAATAAATAAACATCATTTTATTAAGCAAACTTAAGGGCTGATATTAAAAGACATTTGGTTATTTTGAATGCAATTGAATATGGCTTAGCTGGGACAAGCAGGTTGTACAGTGGCTAGAGCTCTGGGCTTGAGGTCAGAAAGCCTGAGTTCAAATTTGTTCTCAAACACTTATTAGTTGTGTGACCCTGAACAAATCATTTAAGCTTCTTTTGCTCTCAGTTTCCTCAATTGTATAATGATCTGGAGAAGGCAATGGCAAACTCTTCGAGTATTTTTGTCGAGAAAACCCCAAATGGGGTCATGTAAAGGCAGACACAACTGAAAAAATGACTGAACAATAACAAAAATGACTTT
Source organism: Antechinus flavipes (assembly GCF_016432865.1). Taxonomy (NCBI): domain Eukaryota; kingdom Metazoa; phylum Chordata; class Mammalia; order Dasyuromorphia; family Dasyuridae; genus Antechinus; species Antechinus flavipes. The sequence goes on from NC_067400.1 coordinate 91,542,764, forward strand.
CCTCTGGTTTAAAACAAAAATGGCTAAGATTCAAGATCTGAATCACATGATCCTTCATATGTAGTAAATGCATCAATTTAGCCAACAATAGAACCTAGAAAGGATGTTAAACAATGGCTGAATAGTGTGGTTGTGATTATGGAAATCAAAGGGTTTATATTGGTAATATGAGATCAGATTATTGCTACCAGAAAATTCAGTAGTTATTTTCATGGATTAGATTTAATGAGGAATGGGGATTATGCAAGTGTACCCCCTATCTGGTCTCAGATCAGGATACTTATTATCATGTCTTATTTTCCCCTGACAACTTAGGTTTCTCTCAATGCTTTACCTTTAAGGATTTGTAGTTATAGAATGAATTTGGCATGAGTACCCCACCAGTGTAGTCTCCTCATTATCATCATTTGAGAATCAGTCAATGAATGGGTTTATGAAAGGAATATTTACTAAGATGTGAGAGTTAAAACAGTTGACACAGAACACCGTTCTATCCTCCTAAAAAGAAAAGAAAGAATCCATAATTTACTGTTCTACAAATACATAATATATGCAATAAAATATTCTCAAGAAAAAAAATATTTAGTACAGGGGTACTACAAGTCCTGGTTATGAAAAACCCCTTTATCTCATTCAAAAATGAAGCATAGTAAATCTGTATTTGTTCTGTCCCTGACTCTCCATGCATACAATTTTGCATGTTGCTGCATCCTTGGGGAGTTAGGGGAGATGATGCTAAAATGCTTAGAAGAATATGGAAAGCTGCAAATCTTCTTGACCTTGCAAACTCAGAAAGAAGTGACAAAAATCTAAGACCAAAGTTTATCAGTGGTTTTGACTAGAATGCCATTTTTATTCTACTTCCTGAAACTTTGGACTCCAGCTAGCTCAGTGCTTTTATCCAAGCCCTAAGGGCTTTAGTGAATCTTTGTTCAGTCTGTCATTGATTCCCAATGTAGACACTGCCACTAGCCATTACTATGCTGGTGAAAGGGTGGGAAATCATTCTGGGTTGCTAATAAGAAGATGGGAAGTCAATGATCTTTTCTTTTCTCTTCTTCTTATGGCTTCTTCTGGCTTCAAAAATCTGACTTTATCCAGGAATCCTTATCCCAAATGCTTCTTAAGCCTAGTGCTTCCCCCTGAATGATTTTCTCCAATTTATTCTGTGTATATATTTGTTGAATAACTGACCTTTGAATATTGGCACCATTAAAATGGTCTTTCCTGGCATGCACTACTCTAGTGTTGCATGAAGAAATGCAAAGTAAGGATTATCTCAAGTGACTGGATAAATGCTCCTGAGACAGAAATCTAAAGAGAAGTCTAACTGGGGCGCCTAGCAACTGACTTTGTATTTTTCTTCTATGGTACAGAGTAAAATTTGAATGGTATAAAGAAAATTCTAAGACAGCAAATTTCTTCTGCTTTTATTGTAAAGAAGACTAGATCTGTAAGGATATAGGAGACATGAAAGCTCTATTGCAATAGAGGAAAATTAGTTGAAAGGAAAATTTTAATCTGGGGATTAAAGGGAGAAATGAGAACTGTATGGAAGAGGTAGAAGATGGTTGTGAAATAGACATAAAATTTTGCTTTCTTTGCTGCATTTATTTCTAATGCTTTTGTTTTATCAATGATAAAATATGATGTTGCCCATAGAACTCTGCATGAGTCAGAGAAATCTAGGTTAAAGTCCTAAATCAGATGCTGGCTATGTGACCTTGACTAAATTAATTACTTCTTTGTTCTTCCATTTCTTAATATGTTAAGTTAAAGATTCGGATTTGATGGTCTCTCAGGTCTCTTCCATCTGCAAATCAGTCATGCTATTTCCTTTCTTTTTTAAAGTTTATTATCCCCATTTAATAGCATTTTATTTTTTCCAATTACATGTAAATATAGTTTTCAACATTCACTTTTGTAAGATTTTGAGTTCCAATTTTTTCTCCCTTCTTTCCTTCCTTCCCTCCTCCCCAAAACAGTAAACCACCTGATATATAAGTTATACCTGTACAATCATTATAACATATTTCTACATTAGTCATATTGTGAAAGAAAAATCAGAACAAAAAATGAAAAACCATGAGAAACAAAAAATAAACCAAAAAAAATGAAAATAATATGTTTTGATCCACATTCAGTCTTCGTAGTTCTTTCTCTGGATATGGAAGACATTTTCTATCCCAAATGTAATGCAATTGTCTTGGATCATCACTGTATTGCTGATAAGAGCTAAGTCTACCATAGTTCATTGTATGATGCTATTTTTAATAAGTATGAACCAATGAAATTTTTTCTTTTAAAATTTTCTTCTTAAGAATGATTGATCTGAGGAAAAGATATGAGAGCATTATTTATTTTCAGGAATAAGGATTGGAGAGAAGAAAATGATGATCTTTGGTTTCTGGTAAAGCTTTATTCATGAGAAATGTGGTACTAAGCAACACTAGTTAGAAGATCCATTTGTGTTCTGGTGCATCATAATTTACATAACTATACCTAGCATAATTCAAATACAATTTGGATTTTGAATGGCAGTGCTCTATAAGTTCACAACCAACTGGCAAAATCATTGACTTTCTTCCAATTCACAAAGTAATGAGTTTCCTATAGCTCTTTCAAGTCAGTAGGAATGATTTCAATTAAATACCTGACTTTTAATAGTATTAGTTGACATCTGAGGATGATTCCTGTTAACATGTATTACATCCTGGAACAAGATGCAAAACATAAAAAGAACTTTGGATGAAAATGTTGCCATAAGTTTGTAGGTCACTTTTTAATTTGAATTATTCTTGGTAAGAAATTGACTCACAGAAATTAAATGTTCATACAAAATTGTTATATTATAGGAAGCCAGTGTGCTTCTTCATTAATCTTGTTTCAATTAGAATTCTTCAGAACCTGCAATTAGGATATTGCTGTTATGATGATTCCATACTATAATGTATATATATCAACAACTATTTTCTAATGATGAAGAAAAACAGGTTTCTAGGCATTTTAAAAGCAAATTTTTATTTTGGATGATTTAGTAAAAATCCATGTTTTACCTACCTCAGAGTTGACCCTCAAAACTCATAATTTTTTTGTTAAATCATAATTCAATTTTTAATAGCTTGCATATTTTCCAGCTTAAATGTTTTCTTAATTGACCAGCCATCTATCTTAAATGTATGTCACTATAAACAGAAAAAAAAAAAAAAAGACTAATCAGTAGCTAAAGGCACCAACAGTTTTTATCTTGCTATGAGGTAGAATTTTTTCAACTATTAGGAAATAACCCATGATACTTCACCTAAACTTAATAGGTAAACATTTAGTTATTTATTCAAAATGTAGAAGCTAAATTATTTTGTTTTAATTCATTGAATTAGATGGCCACTAGTGTCTTTTTCAGCACTATGATTCTGTTATCAGAAGGCAATTTACCCTTGGTTGTGACCGTTAACACTGAATATAAAATCAACTCGAAAATCCTGTAATTCTTTATGTCCTGGTCCCTTTCTGAATTTCCAGTTTTCTTATGTCTTATACCATTCGTCACGTTGTAATATCTAGTGATCCTGGATTCCTTGTTCACTCTTGCAAAATATATACTATCCCCCAAATCAATGCATTTTCACTGGCTGCCCCATCCTTATCCTGTTTCTGCTTCCATGACTAGAATAGCATCCCTCCTCATTACTATCTCTTAAAATCCTTTAATTCCAGCTAAAATTCTGTTTTTCTTGATGCTCCTCAATGCTAGCACTTTCCTTCTGTTTTTTATCTTTCTAATTCATATTCTTTTTTGTTCATAGTTTAAAGATTCTCTTTCACAACGGAGCTGTGAATTCTTTAAAAATCAGGATTTAAAATTTTATTATTATTATTATTTGTCTTTGTATCTCTAGCACTTAGCACAATGCATGACACATGGATTATCCTTGATAATTACTCACATTGACTTGAATATCCATGAGTCCAGAAACATGAATGTGTTAATATACAAAAATGTGTATATGTGTATTTGTGTATATGTGTACATGTACATACATATATGCACACATATACACATCTGCATCTCATATTTATGTATACAGCATATATATATTTAAACACATACTGATCTATGAAAAAGTTGTTAAGTAATATTTTAATATATTTTAATTTATTGTGTCTCTTGATTATTAGCTCTTTTCCAAACTCAACTTGCCAACTTTGACCTCAATGCCTTTGTGCAAATTATCCTTCATATGTAGAATGCAGGCCATCTCTATCTTTACCCTTGCCCCGGAATACTCTTTGTTTCTTGATAAGCAGTTCAGTTATAACTGTTTCTATGAAGAAAGAACAGTTACTGTTTTCCCCTACATTACTTTTCTTTATAGTTTTGTAATACATATCTTCAAGGTAGTTTTCTTTATTATAGGATTAAACTTTTATATTTTATGATCTTTATGATGATATATTATTAGACATCAGAGAGGATGATACATTTTGAGATATTTTCATAATGCATGAAGTGAAAAAGATTTCTCCCAAAAGATCTATCCTGTGTTGCTTTAAGGTATAACCTAGAAGGACTTAGAAGCTATTTTTAGACTACTTCCTTATATCTTCAAAACTTAGTCAAGGAGCAGCCAGGTGGCACAGTTGATAAAGTACTGTCCCTGGAATTAAGAGGGTCTGAGTTCAAAACTGGACTCAGATACTTAATAGCTAATGTGATCCTGAGCAGGTCACTTAATCCAATTGTCTCAAAAAAAAAAAAAAGAAAAGAAAAGAAAAGAAAAAGAAAAAGAAAAGGAAAGAAAAAAATCATTCAAAATAACCTCATTGATTATGTATGTATGTTGTATTCAGAAAAGCATTGAAAGACTTACATTAACTGTTGCTATGTGAAATGAGCAGAATCAAGAGGACATTGTATACAACAAGAAGATTATGTTATGATCAATTGTAATGAACTTGGTTCTTCTCAACAATGTGATGATTCAGACAATTTCAACAGCCTGGGAATGGAAAATGCCATCTGTATCCAGAGATAAAACTGTGGAGACTGAATGTGGATCAAAGCATAATATTTTCACCTTTGTTTGCTTTGCTTTTTCTTTCTTGTGTTTTTCCCCTTTTGGTCTGATTTTTCTTGCACAACATGACAAATATGGAAAGGTGTTTAAAAGGATTACACATATTTAACTTAAATCAGAACTAGTGTCTTAATGAAGAGAGAGGGAGTAAATTTCGCAACATAAAAGTTTTACGAAAATGAATGTTGAAAACTTTCTTCACATGTATTTGGAAAAATAGAATAATATTAAAAAAGAAAATTATATATATATGTGTAGATAATATATTCAATTATTGTTAGAGTTCAGGGAGATATACTTTATTTCTCTGAAGTGAATGAAGTAAATATTTATTAATAACATTATAAATCAAGTATTGCCCTAAGCACAGAAGACATAAATAGAAATATGAAACAGGATCTGCTCTAAATGTATATGTTCTAAATTGGGGAAATTATACACACAGAAGGGTTCAGATATAAAATCAATGGAAGAACTAACTACTCCTCTGGGTATAGCTGTAGAGAAGATAGTAAGGATCAGGGATCCTAAGAATAGAAGGTCAAATGCAATGCTTTGGGGATCTCCTTGGACATATAATAAAACCCCTTTCCTTTCATAGTTGATCAGATCCCCCGTATTTTTATCTGGGGAAAGGAACCTTGAGTTTGTTTACTGACATGAAAGGTTGGGAGGCACAGGGAGGACATCTCACAGTGTTTCTTCTTGCTGGATCCACTACCTAGGGTATGCTTTGATATATGAATTGACTTACTCATGGTCTTATTTCGAGTAAAAATAAAAGAGTCAGGTCTTGAAAGCAGAATGCAGTGTCAAGCAGAGAGACAAAAAGATATGACTTTAAAATATCAATTCATTTGTAAGATCTTATAGGGAAAGATGGTGACAAATTATGAGCAGTATTGCCTCGTAAAATATAAAAAAGTAGTGAAGGGGGAAAAAACAGCTTAAAGAAAGCTTGTTGCAATATCAACTTATGCAAAACCACTCTTAAGGAATTTAAAGATGAAACTAGGAGAACAGTAACTAGATGAAAGATCTTTCATAGAGATAGAGGTACTGCCTGAATATATACTTCATGGATGTTCTAGGTGAAAAAAAGGTGATGCTTTAGAAAAAAAGAGTGATTGGTTTCCTATACTTTAGAAGACAAAAATGGTGGACTATCACTTTATCAATTAATTATCTAGGGAATGAGACCTTGACTAAGTTATTCATAATGAAATTAATCTGAGAAAAAATACTCAAGTTCAATATAGATCTTGATAGTGGTATGCTGGTAAATGTTCAACAATCAGCTCTCTGGTGGAAAAAACTTGACACAAGACTCACTTTTAAGTTTAATCTATATCATAACCACTTTCTTTTGTTTTTAAAAAGAAGTTCAATTAAAAAAACCAATAAATCAAGCTATGATTTGTAGCATTTGCCAATTTTCATTATATAAATGCTTACACTGAAAATTTGACAATCAGTCTTTATGTGTTAGCAAAGAATTGGAAATGATAGGTATCTTTCAAAAGAAGTTATGATGCTGTAAAGTCTCACAATATTACTATTTTTTGAACAAACATTTATAATCCTTCTAACTGTTTGCTCTATTACTTAAACTCAAGGCTCTTCACCATTCACTGAATGATTTCCAGATTATCAATCACCTTCTTTATCCATTAAACCCATCATTGAAAACATTCCTCTAAATAAAGTCTGAAGAGGTCAGAAAATAATAAGATTAACACTTTTAATACTTAGTATGCCTTTCTTTTATAGCCAAAAATGGATTACCATATTGAGCTTGCAATCTACCAAAAAACTTCAAATCATTTTTCAGAACAGCAGTGTAATCATACCTTCCCCATCATGTATTTACTAAAATTGATTTTTTTTGTACCCTAGTGTAAGATGTTAACCTTATCCCTATTGAATTTCACCTTATTAAATTCAACTCAATGCTTTAGTCTCAATCCATCTTTTTGGATGCTTACTCTCTTATCCAGTATGTCAGATATCTCTCCTAACTTGATGCCATTTACAAGTTTGATGGGCATATCATCTATGTTTTTATCTAAGACATTAATAAAAATACTGAAAAGTACAGGGTCAAATGTTGATCCTCCAGGTGCTCCTCTGGAGACTTTTTGTTGTGCTTACATTGAGTTATTATTTACTCTTTGAATCCAGCCATCCAACTAGTGATGAATTCATCTATATTTATTCTCCTAAGATGCAATTCATCTAGCTCAGGTGAATTGAATACAACAAGAAAAACTAGGCACTCCTTTACTTTTTCCTTTCTTATCTTGTGTATCAATTTCTTGTTATTTTTGCTCTGTTTCCAGTACGAGAATTTTTTTTTCATCTAGATGGAGAAAGCAGAAGCAAAATAAGAACTGGAGAGCTAACTCTTCTCTCTGTTATTGGTTATCACATTATCCACCAACTCAAAAAAGAATTTGTTGATTCTTTGATTTTCCCTTTTTCCCTATTATGGCTAAAAATAATCCTCCTCCACAAGGCATTCCAAATGTTAGCAGTGTTAACCCTGTTTTTATAGAACTCTGTCATTCAAGGGCATCACCATCTCCTCAGTCACCAAGACTTATGATTATGTATTATTGTTCATTCATCAATTGTATTCATCTCCTCCTGCTGCATCACACATATGGTGCTGTCAAGTTCTACTGATCCTGCCACAATGCTCTATCTCTCATATATTCCCCCTTCTCCTCTCTAACACAGAAACCAACAAGGTAAAGGACCTCCACACCTTTCACAGACTACTACAAATACCCTGCTTCAGGTCTCTTGGCACAATTATCTTAATCATTCAATTTCTAAACTATTCTTCCTAAAATGCCAGTCTGGCCATGTCATCCTTCCTCCTCAATTTATTCCAGTGGTTTTCTTGTATCTCCAGGATCAAGGTTAAACTCCTCTGTTTGACTTTGAAAAATCCTTCACAATCTAGCACCTTTTTACATTTTCAGGCTTCTTATATTTTATATCCCTCCATTTAATCTAGGTTCTGCTGTTACTCAAATAGGACACCCCATTTCCTGACTCCTTGCTTTTCAGGGGCTGTCTCCCATGCTTACATTTTCACCTTCAAGCTTCCTTGATTTCCTTCATGGCTCAGCTCAAATCCTACCTTTTGTATACTCCCTCTTCCCCACCACTATTAGTAGTTTCCTTACATTTACTCTATATTTTGTATACAAATAACTGTTTATACGTTATCTCCCCCATTAAAATGGTAGATCCCCAAGGCCAGGAACTGTTTTTGCCTTTCTTATATGCCCAGCCCTTAATACAGAGCCTGACACATAATAAGCTCCGAATAAATACTTATTGACTTGATATATTCATTGTTACCTGGTATTACTTGTATCTTCTGCACATTTCTTTTTTTAAGTTTTCTATAATCTTCTAGGAATAAGAAAACTAATAACCTGCCTCAAAGTGAAATATTTTTTAAAATAATCTGAAACTTGGAATGGCAGTGCAGCTCATTATCCTTCCATATGAAGCTTCTAGAGTTTCAAGCTCAAACCCAGAACTTAAGCAACAGTTGGACCAGACCACTCACCCACTGGCTTGTGTCTGAACACCCTTCAAGGCTTGTAGCAAACAAAAAAGTTATAAGAAGAATTATTGGAGCAAAAACACACTAATGAGGGTGGGTCACTCACAGCAGGGACTGGGCAGGGGAAAGTGTATTAGGCAATGTCTTTCAAAGGAGGTGATGCTTAGGTGATACTTGAATGGAGCTAGGGAGTCAAGGACATGGAGAGGTCTTGAAGCAGTCATTCAAAGAAAGAACAAGAAAGATAATTCAATAAGTATATGTGTGTGTGTGTGTGTGTGCATTTTGGGTCAGGGGATGGCTGAAGTAGTGAAAGAAAAAACTACAGAGAAATGTTACAAAACTCAGAGAGGAAAGAAAATACAGGAGAAGGAAAATCAATGCCAAATACTAGTTGGAAATGGATAAAGAAAGGTGCAAACTTAGAAAAGTTTATTGTATTAATAATAAAAAAAAAAAAACATTGGTGACCTTGAAGAGGTTGTTCAATTGAATGGTGAAGATGGAAGTCATATTATAAAGGGCTAAGAAGTGGCAAGAAGAATGTGTAGTTCTGATTAAAGCTTATGAACAACAGTACTTAATTGACTGACAGGGTAATGGGTCCAAAACAAGCATATGCACACATATTATCTTAGCCATTGTATATTGTATATCTTAGCCATGGCCAGAGTTGTTAAACAAAGAATTTTTCCACTAATAATGTTTCAAGCTTGAGCTCTAGGGAGTTAGTTTTAGGGGGAAGGGTAGAATATGCTTCCACAAAGGCAGGGATGTAGCTGAACAGAAAGGAATGGTTGGCAGGTTGCTAACATAAATGGATGTTGTCTTTGACAGAGACTATGTGGGAAACGTTATTCACTGACATCATGTTGCATTATCATCCATAGCATCTTCTTGATCATCTCTGTACTCCCTGATCTAAGTCAATACCCCATGAGTTCTTTGAGAGTTATATGCCATTCTCTTTCCCTTTCTAATCCAATATTGTCCTTCCAGGAGGACCTTCTTTCAAGAATCATAATTGTCCTTATTACTGGTATGATTTCAACTTCTTCCAACACTATAGAGGTAAAGAAACTGACACTCAACATATCACATGCTGACATTAATGGGAACATTCACAGAATCACAGAATTTGAGAGTTGGAAAGAACCTCAGTGACCTTCTCTTAAAATTCACACATCAAACAGACTCTGTTGAAGTAAAAATTCTTAATATATAAAAATTTAGAGATTGCAGAAGGTCCATTATTTCTTATTTCTGGCTATTCTGGCTATTGATTTTCCCTCTTGGGAGTTAGTATGAGAGACATTATGCATGATGTGCTAAACTTGGAGTCAGGAAAATTAGGTTAAAATCGTGCCCAGATACGTGCTAGATGTTTGATCATGGGCAATTCACGGAATTTCTTATAGTCTCACTATCCTCAAGTACAAACTGATAGCAATAATATTTGTTCTATCTACTTTGAAAGCTTCCCATGAAGAAAATACTTATGGGATCATAGATTTAAAACTTGTGGGAAATTGAAGGCTGTGAGTCTAATTTCTGCATTTTGCAAATGAGGAAAGCAAAGTATAAAGATATTGTCATTTTATCAGAGTACCAAAGCTTAAAGTATATGAGACTAGATTGCAATATAGACCTTCTTTATTCTAAGTCCAAAGCTGTATATATTCTGCCACATTTATATGAGAATGAAACATCATATATATATTATAGATATAGACGATCTATATTTATGTACATCTTATAGAATATTCTATAACAGAATAGATTCATTTTGACTTTGAGCCTGATTATGATTTTAGTTAATAATCATAACATGTCATGAGTGAAGTATAGAACATGTTCTTTTTTCTATTTTAATGGAAATTTTTAAGAAATGATTCCATGAGTCACCTTGTAATAGATTTAATTCATGTCCTCAACTTTCTTAAAGGTTCAACTTAGATGTCACTTTTAAGAGAAGTCTTCCTGAGACAATTACCTTGTCTTATTATTTAATTGAATATATTATCTCTCAAGTAGAATATAAGCTTATTGAGGGCAAGAACTTTTTCATTTTTTCTTTGTATCACTTATAACTTGCACAGTATCTTGCACTTATATTTATTTAATAAATACTTTTTGTTTTAGTTGTTTTTAAAGTTCAGTTCTCTGTGCCAAATTTTCTTGGCAAAGATATTGGAGTCATTCTCCATTTCCTTTCAACTCATTTTACTAATTAGGAAACTGAGGCAAACAAGGCTAAGTAACCACTAGTAAGTGTGGCTGAGGCAAAAGTTGAACTCAGATCTTCTTGACTCCAGCCCCAGTGCTCTACCCATTGTGCCACCTAGTTGTCCCTAAATGCTTGCTGAATATTGAATGAATGAAAAAATGAAAGTTAATTGTTAGTGCCTATGTGAATATTGTAGTTTTAACTCAACTAAAAAGTTGAAAAAATATGTTTATACAATGCTGTCTTGTTTGTCCAAAATAACTCTTGCTCACTCTTTCCAATCCTTTGATGCCCTATTTTTTTTTTGCTACATACAATTGTAATATTACAAATTAAAATATAATACTCCAGAATACATATTAGGCAGGGTATTATTATTGGAAGTAAATAGGAATCTTACCTAGTAGAATCTTTTTTGTCTACTCCTGATAGAGCACTAGGGTTGCTATTAATTGCATTTACTACTTGAGATACTGAATCCCTGACTCAGAGTTTGTTTTGGATTTTGTTCCTAAATATCAAGTACTTCATTTTCTTATTCTCTATGTGACTTGTGTCTTAATGCATGTAGTTTGTTTTTTGAGTGGTTTAAAAGATATAATTAACAAGTATATTAAATGGAAAATAGCTTATGCAAACTATGTATTTAAATATTCAAATATTAGATATTTACTTTGTAGTATCACAGATTTTGAGTTGTAAGTCACCTTAGAAGTTCTCTAAATCAATTTATTTTAAAATACAAATCCTCTTTTATTTATTTCAGATATGTGACCACCCATTCTCCTCTAAAAGACTTCCAGTAATGGTGAATTCACTCCTTCCTAAGATACCTCATTTTACTCTTGGGCTAATTACTAGAAAAAAATTCCAAATTTGCTTTTCTATATCATCTATTATTGTTCCTCTTTCAGTCATAGAGAGTAAAAGACCAAGTCAGCAAGTTTGTTTTCAGTCCTTCTGTGTCAGAGAGAGTTGCTGGCCTCTTGACTTTTGCTTGATTTTTTAAATAAAATTACAGGTGACCATATTATTTTGTAACATATTTATCAGAGATAATAGAGCAGAAAATTATAAAATGATTCAAATTATCTTGGTAATGAAAAATGGACATATTGTCCATCCCAGTTCTGCCTCTAACTAGCTTATATATGTTTAGAAAATGTTTCCTCATCTGTAACAATTAGAATTGTCAAAAAGTGGAATAGTCCACCTCAAGAAGTAGTAATTTCACTATTATTGGAAGACATCCGGATCAAAATAAATATAGCTATGTCCAAAATATTTTAAAATACAAATCCTCTTTTATTTATTTCAGATATGTGACCACTCATTCTCCTCTAAAAGACTTCCAGTAAATGAATGGATGCCCATCAATTGGAGAATGGCTGGGTAAATTGTGGTATATGAATGTTATGGAATATTATTGCTCTGTAAGGAATGACCAGCAGGATGAATACAGAGAGGCTTGGAGAGACCTACATGGACTGATGCTAAGTGAGATGAGCAGAACCAGGAGATCATTATACACTTCGACAACGATATTGTATGAGGATGTATTCTGACGGAAGTGGATTTCTCTGACAAAGAGACCTAACTGAGTTTCAATGGATAAATGATGGACAGAAGCAGCTACACCCAAAGAAGGAATACTGGAATGAATGTGAACTATTTGCATTTTTGATTTTCTTCCCGAGTTATTTTTACCCTCTGAATCCAATTCTCCCTGTGCAACAAGAGAACTGTTCGGTTCTACAAATATATATTGTATCTAGGATATACTGCAACATGTTTAGCATATATAGGACTGCTTGCCATCCTGGGGGGGGGGGGAGGAGGGAGGGAGGGGAAAAAACGAAACATAAGTGATTGCAAGGGATAATGTCGTGTAGAAATTATCCTGGCATGGATTCTGTCAATGCGAAGTTATTATTAAATAAAATAAAATTTATAAAAAAAAATAAAATAAAAATAAAACAACAACAACAACAAAAAAAAAATAATAAAAAAAAAAAATAAAAGACTTCCAGTAATGGTGAATTCACTCCTTCCTAAGATACCTCATTTTACTCTTGGGCTAATTACTAGAAAAAAATTCCAAATTTGCTTTTCTATATCATCTATTATTGTTCCTCTTTCAGTCATAGAGAGTAAAAGACCAAGTCAGCAAGTTTGTTTTCAGTCCTTCTGTGTCAGAGAGAGTTGCTGGCCTCTTGACTTTTGCTTGATTTTTTAAATAAAATTACAGGTGACCATATTATTTTGTAACATATTTATCAGAGATAATAGAGCAGAAAATTATAAAATGATTCAAATTATCTTGGTAATGAAAAATGGACATATTGTCCATCCCAGTTCTGCCTCTAACTAGCTTATATATGTTTAGAAAATGTTTCCTCATCTGTAACAATTAGAATTGTCAAAAAGTGGAATAGTCCACCTCAAGAAGTAGTAATTTCACTATTATTGGAAGACATCCAGAACAAAATAAATATAGCTATGTCCAAAATATTTTAAAATAAGATTCTTATTCAAAAACAAATTGACTATTATAACCTCTAAGAAAATTTACAACTTTTGTAAAATGAAGTTATTGGACTAGTTTGTTTCTAAAGTTATCTTGTGCAATTCTTTGAATCTGACTCCATTTTTATATTATAAAACACAAAATTCTTTAACTAGTGATTTAATACAAGTAACTTCGTAACCCATATATTTAAAGAAATTATTAATGATGAAATCTCTGACAACCTGTTTTAAAATAGATTACATGGACAAAAAAGTAAGTTGGGAAACTGTGGGTGATATCAAGAAATTCCCTGGTCTCCACTGTGTCTAGGCTGACATCAATTCTCAGTGTCTTTCAGTGGATTAATTCCACATCTACTGAGTTTTTAATGAGACAACACATGCATTTAATTTGATACATGCTGGATTTGATGTGAAGCATTTCCTGATCAGTGAAACATGTAAGCCAAAGGACAAGTTCTTTTCTCTGCAAATTTGGAACATCAAATATTTTGAAAACCTAAAGATAAACTATAGTATTTATATGCAAGAGTATCTATGAAAAGATACTCAGGCACTAGTATTACATTAATTGACCCATTAGTGGGATTTCTTATGTTCAATTACATACTCACCTAACTTTCACTCAAAATTAAGTTCTGTGACTGTATCAGCCGAATTTCATTATCAGCCTCCTCAACTATTTCCTAAATGTTGCATTGTAGTGGGTATCTCATACATTATAGAATTCCAATCAACATTCATTGAGGGCATTTTTCATTCTTTCAAAATCTCTTTTCCCCAAAGTAAAAAAAAAAGTGATCCAATTGTTTCTGATTTTAGAAAAGCATACTCTCCTGAGTCTTTGGAATCAAATGATATGTGAATAGCTAAATTCCATATTCTTTCCCTTCAACCTGGCTCACCACAATTGACTTATTTCTTAATTGGTCCAAAGGAATCTTTATTCATAAACCCTGAACAACTAAACCATTATAAAAAAGAATGCAATGTGGCAAAGGGGTATCTGACTTGTGGTCTTATTTATAATTACATCACCATTATCCCAGTCAATATCTTAGTAATTAAAATCTCTTTTGATCAATATCCCAGGCTTTTCATTCAGGGGAAACACATTTAGTTTTATAAAGATGTCTTGGCTGTGACTCTAAAGGCGGTGTCTCTTAAGACAAGTGAGGTGGTGTCATTACTAGGTAGAAGAAATACTCAGACATTAAGAACAAATAAGAATCCAAGGGCTGTTTGTCTATTAGTGGTTCTCAAACTCTTTTTCTCAGTATCTTTAAGATATTAACAACTATTGAGAATATGTCCAAAGAGTTTTTGTTTATATGGATTACATAATAGATATTTATCATAAATAGAAAAAAAATTAATTTTGAATTTGTAGACCCTCTGAAATTTTGAATTTGTAGACCCTCTGAAAGGATTTCAGAGACCCTCCAGGATTCACTGCAACACACTTTGAGAATCACTAAGTGCTAGTTCTTTGCTTTCTGGGAGTATCATATTTCAAGTTCTTCAATCCTCTAATGTGAGCTACTAAGATCCAGATAATCCTGACTGTGACAACTTGCTATTTGAATTGTTTCTTTCTGAATGCTTTCAATATTTTCTTCTTGACCTGATAATTCTGGAGTTTGGCTACATTTCTTGGAGTTGTCATTTGGGAACCCTTTCAGGAAGTGAAAAATAAATATTTTAAAATTTTTTTATTATAGCTTTTTATTTTCAAAACATAGGCATGGATAATTTTTCAACATTGATCTTGCAAAACCTTGTCTTCCAAATTTTTTCCTCCCTCTACCCTACCCCCTCCCCTAGATGGCAAGTACTCCAATATATGTTAACCATATTAAAATATAATTAAATCCAATATGAGTTAAGGACTTTTAAAGATAAACAAATGCTTTTATATCACAAAGCAATGTAATGTATATCTTCTCAGAGAGTTTAAATGTCTTATCCAAATTAGTAAAACTTATAAATAACCCAATTTGAAGTAGCCCAGCTCAGGCTGAGCTTTAAACTTGGCACTGATTCTACCGATTTGATTCAATAAACGCTTATTAAGTGCTTACTACATGCAAGAAACTCTGCTAAGTTCTGGAATTAAAAAAAAAAAAAAAAGTAAATATAGTCCTTGCCCTCAAGGTGCTTAAAATCTAGTGGAGGAGACAACATGCAAACATATATATATATATATATATATATATATATATATATATATATGTATATATATATATATATATATATATATATATATATATATATATATATATATAAAACAAGCTATATAAAATATAAATAGGAAATAATTAAGAGAAAGAAATCACTGGAATTGAGAGGTTGGGAAAGCCTTCCTATAGGAAATGAGATTTTAATTGGCATTTAAGAGAAGCCAGGGAGGTCAGTAATTGAAGCAGAAAAGTAAGTAAGAGTATGCCAGACACGGTGAGCCAGAGAGAATGTTCAGAGGTTAGAGATGCTGTGTCTTGTTCATGGAACAGTTAGGAGATGAGTATTATTGGTGAGGATACTTGTTGAAGAGTATAGTACAAGTAATTGGAAAGGGGGCTTCATTATTAAAGACTTTGCCTACCAAATAGAGCATTTTTGTATTAGCTCCTGGAGGAATTAGGAAGCCACTGGAGTTTATTGGAAAGGAGGGTGACATGTTCAGATTTGTAGGTTGTTTGTTTGTTTGTTTTTTTTAATTACTTTGGTGGCTGAATGGAAAGTATATTGGAGAGACTTGAGGCAGTTAGATACAAGATACACAGTATCTATTGTAGTAATTAAGACATGAGGTGATGAAGGTCTGCCATAGAATGCTGATAGTGTCAGAGAAGAGGAGTGTCAAATTTGGAAAGACATGACAAAGGTAATATTAGAAAGCTCTAGCAACTGCTTACATTTGAAGTTGGGTGAAAGGTAGTAAAGAATTCAAGATACCTCTTATGGTTACAAGCCTGAGGGTCTCAAAGGATAGTATTACCTTCTTTAGCAATAGGGAAGATAGGAGTTAGGGAGGGTTTTTTGGGGACCAAAAAGTTCAACAACTGCATCTAATATATATTTAAGATATCCATTGAATAAATCCAGATGTTATCTTTGTTACTATCTGAATCAGGAGTGGGTAAACTACTCTCTAGCTTATTTTTGTAAGGTGAGGGAGATAAGCATTTTTTTCATTTTAAAATAAAATAAAAACTTTATTTAAAAATGCAAAAATCATTCTTATTGAGAGGAACACAAAAATATAAAACATAAAAAACATAAAAATGTAAACAGGAAAGAAAAAAATGTTATTCAATAAAATTAAACTATTTGTCTCCCTAAAAAAAAGCCCTTAACTTGAACTTTTTCTTATCTTTCTAGGTTTGCCTTATTCCCTTCCATGTACTCTATAAATTCATTGATGTTGGTCCTTGCTACTCTATATTCTAACTCCAGGCATTTGCATTAGCCTAAAATTCTCTTCTTCACCTCTTTCCTTGCCAAGCTTTCTTTAAGTCTCAGCTAAAATATCCCCTCCTAAAAGACAAGGTGCCTTTCTAATCCTCTTAATTCTTTCCCTATTATATTATATACAATTTCCTCCATACATGTATGTCTTGTTTGTATGCAGTTGTTTGCATATTCTCCCTCTCTCTGTCTCTTTCTGTCTCTCTGTCTCTGTCTCTGTCTCTCTCTTTCTGTCTCTCTCTCCCTCTCTCTGTCTCTGTCTCTGTCTCTCTCTCTCTGTGTCTCTCTTTTCCCCCCTTCTCTCTCTCCCTCCCTCCCTCCCTCCTTCTCTCTCTCTCTGTCTCTCTGTCTCTCTCTTTCTCTTTCTCTTTTTCTCTCTCTCTCTCTATCTTACTCTCTTTCTCTGTCTATTAACCTGACTTATATAAGTGTTTATATGTATATATCATCGCTCAGGCTATCGCATCAATTCCTTGAACTGTACCTCATATTTTGGTATCCTTTTAATATCCAGTATAGGGACAGGGATAGTATCTATCTCACAGAGTTATTTTGAGGATTAAATGAGAGTAAGCACAGAACAGGCATTGAATAAATGTTTGTTTTCTTCCTAGAACCATAGAATCATAGATAGCAACTTAGAATTGATTGACCTGCTAGCTCATTAATTTTACAGACAAAGGAACTGATACCCAAAGGTATTGAATGACTTGTCCAAATCAGACAGTTAGTAAAAATCTGCAGCTGCCTAATAAACTCTACCCTTTGGATATATTCATGATCTAAAGCCAGTCATTTTGTTTGAAATGTCGATTTCTTAGAGTATTACTTATATAAGCAACAGGTTCTTTTTTTGCAGTACAAATGAGTTGTGAGCAATTTTGAGGGGAAAAGTAATGAAAGTTACTCTCTGGCATTATTGTAGAATAGTGTCCCTGACACTTTCTAATGGCACCCACATTGCTTTCTCCATGGTGTTCTATTTGAAATGTCTGGAGTAACTATGCTGTAAATGACTAGCTGCATATCAAACTGAAAACTAGTGATGTGTTCAGAAATTGAACTGAGGTCACTTGACATCCAATCCAGTACTGAATTCATAAGTCCCAAAATGTCCCCCTGAATTTGAAGCCACATTCTATACTTACAATGTAAAGTAATATATCTTTCTTCCTTGAGGGAGGCAGGAAGTACAGATAAATATGTCTCTGGGCTAGGTTCAGGTTAATCCAATATTTCAAACTCAGAAATGAACCATATGACACTCATGGACCAAAAAATATTTTACAATGAGAGGTTTATTCAACCATAAAAAGGGTATGACATTGATCTGAGTGGATGAAATTCTCTTCAAACTTTACATTGCCTGTGGGGCCTCTATCTAGTAAGAAAGACCTCCTGAATGGCAATAGAACTCTACCAAGCCTCAATAACATTTTCTTAAAAACTGGGTTTTTTTTTTGCCTTGGGTTATTAGGAAAAACATGTTAATATTATATAAGCCTTGGTTCCCCTAGACGTACCATTTTCCAAGGATAGATTCTTTTTTTTTTCCCTAAAGGGAAATCAGTCCAACTTATGTAAAATGGGTCCCATAGCTACCACAATGCTAAACTCATTCATAGACTTATAAATGACAGTGACTGGCTGATCCAATCCTTTCATATGATAGGTCAAGAAATTAAGAATGGAGGAGTGTATGAGGTATAGAAAATGATTTTTTAAAAATTTATTTTATAATTAGAGAATTGGAGAGATGTGTAGGCATGAGATAATAACAAAGAGACCTAAGGGTTTTATAGGCTATAAAGAATGAAGGGGGTGGTAGTTCCATTTATGCTATGGTCCCATTTAGGCCATTTGCCATGATCCACCACATTTGGGACATTGTGTTCAGTCTTTGAATTAATCATAAGAGAGCAACCAAGATGGGGGTTGAGATCATACAATGTAAGAAACAGTTGAAGGATATGGCGGTGATTAACACGGAGAAGCAAAAACTCAGAATTATTTTGATTATTGTCTTCCATTATTTAAAGAACTGATACATAGAAAAGAAATTACACTGGTTTATTTGTCCTAAGAATACAAAACTAGGAAAAATGAATGAGATTTTGTCCTAAGAAGGAAAAGAGTCTTAGCAATAAGAATTGTGAAAAAATTGCTTTAGTAAGTATTAAGTTCTCAACCACTGTGAGTCTCAAAGTAGAAGATGGATAATCATTCTTTGAGAATATCCTTAGGGATATTCTTGATGAGGTATACATTGGACTAGATTCAATTCAATAAATCTTTTATTACATACTTATATTTTATTGGGTTGGATACTGCTAATTTAAAGATGAAGAACTTATATCCAACTAAGACACAAACAGAATGAATGGAAATAAGTAAATAAAAATATAAACAGAATAAAATAAAAATAATTTTGATTCTGAGATTTTTTCCAACTACAAGTATTATGGTATAATGAAAAATGTTTGAAGTCACATTGCCTATGTTTAAAATCTAGCTTTTTTATTTACCCCATGT
Source organism: Antechinus flavipes (assembly GCF_016432865.1). NCBI lineage: Eukaryota > Metazoa > Chordata > Mammalia > Dasyuromorphia > Dasyuridae > Antechinus > Antechinus flavipes. The sequence continues at coordinate 91,562,181 of NC_067400.1, forward strand.
GCCTGGGAAATCCATTTAATCTCTCTGAGTGATTAACCTAAGATACCTTCCAACTCTAAATCTAAGTTCCTGTGAAGTTCTTTGATTATGTGAATGGTCCCATATTACAAAGTAAGTAAATAGCAAAGAAATAATGCAAAATTGGATCTTCTAATTCTAAAATCCTTGCCCTAGGCAGAATAATTTTACAAAACAATTGTGCATACAGCAACCTCATTTTAGTTTTCCTTCATCCCTTTCCTAGGATCCCCTCCTATATCGCTGTAAATTTGGACTATATCATGTAAAGAGCTGCAAAGTGTATAAGACTGAGAAAAGTAAAAGCATTCCTTCTCAACAGCACAACCTTGTTAAGGTCAGAAGTCTTGGGAAAAAAAAGAAAAAAGAAAATCCATTTCTCTATTTCTACCCATTAAGAGTATAAACAAAAACATTTTATTACTCCAAACTTCAGACTAGCAATAATAAAGACATTTATATCAAAGAAAGAGCATGGTACTTAGGGTCAGAAAGACATACATTCTATCCTGTCCAAGATACTGAGTACTATTTGACCATCAGCAAAAACAAAACAAACAAAAATAAAACCAAACAACACTGTATCAGATCCTCCCTTCCCTTCTTTTATTTCCAAAATGAGGAAATTAGACTCTAAGGTCTGCTAAGGTCCCTTTCAAATCAAGTTATCAGAAGGATCATAAGTTTTAGAATAGTCAGGAACCTTGGAGATTATTTAGTCCAACCCATTCATTTTAATAAAAAAAAAAGGATTATAGATTTAGAGTTCAAAGGGACCTTGGAAGGCATCTAGCCCAATTATCTCATTGACAACGAGGACAAGGATATTGAAGCTCAGAGTTCAAATGAATTGAGGAAACTCAGATCTTGTGACTACAAGTCCAGTGAACTTTCCACTGAACCACATTGAAAGATTAAATGAGTGACTTCCAAAATGTCACATAGATAATTAGTATCAGAACTTGGATTTAAATCTAGTTCTTTTAATTGTAATTTCAGTGCCCTTCCCATAATACCATGCTCAAGACCAAACTTAGTGGTATTGAAGTGACCCCTCATTAATTGCTATTATAAATGTTCACATTTATATAATTTTTTAACTTTCTTCTTATATGTCAATGAATGTTTTTATTTTCTCAAGTTCTCTGCCTTTGTTCTGCAACCAAAAAGCTTCTCCTTAGTTAAGTCCAGAGGGATTTGTTACATGTTTTAGTAATATTTTAAAAAATATGTTGAGCAGCTTCTCATATCCCTCAGTTCCCCATCACTTTTCCTATTTTCCCACAGAATGAATATCAAATGTCTTCAAAGACAAATTGAGTCAACAAAGAAAATCCCTTATTGACTATATCTATCACTCTTAATGGATTTTTCCTATAATAATTATTATTGAGATAGAATATTGTTAAATATTTTTCTCTGGTGCAGACACATCAACCTTAAGAAATCTCAGAACTGATAGTGTAACTTAGATGCACTAATATATCTTTTCTCTCAGTTTTTAATATTGACTGGTATAATGACTTTTAACAATGTCTCCTTTGATTTTTTTTATCTAAAATGAATTCCATGGTATTGATCCCTCTGATTTAAGTTTGATGATATTCAGTCCTTTAAACTGCTTTCAAATAGCTATTTTTCAATCCTAGCTCTTTACATGTAGCCAATGTCATTTTCACCCTCTCCATAGTTCTATTTATTTTGTACTCTACATCTACAAGTAGGCAAGGTATGGAGCTGTAATATTAACTTTTAAGTATGATGCATTAGAAAGAGTGTGTGATTTAAATGCATTTGAATCTTGATCCTGCCATTAACTAGTCAGTGATCTTAAAAAAGTCACATATCTGCTGACCTCAATTTCCTCTTCTGTAAAAATGAACAGATTGGACTAGATGACCTTTAATATCTCTTCCTTCTAGCTCAAAATCTATGATCTTATAAATGCAATTTTGCCTTAAATTACTTTCATGGAAACTGGGAAGGGGAGCTGGAAGGCTATTATTTATACACACACATATATGTGAATGTGTACATGTACACATTTATGTACATATGTACATATCCATACATTATATATGTCACTTTAAAAAAATTCTTCAGAAAGTTTGAAAGGGAAGGAATAGATTGAGAGTGTCCAGTTCTTTTCATTTATATGTGTCCCTCAAAAGTTCAATTGATTAATCAATCAATTTGCATTTATTAAATACCTTCTATGTGTTCTGAGCATACAAAGATAAAATTGAAATGTTCTTTGCTCTATTGGTACTTACAATATAACTGGTAGAAATAATTTGTGCATAGAGATATCTATGAAACAAAACAAAAACAATTTTTGCAAGGATGGGATTAGCATCTAGAAAGACCACAAAAAGGCATGAAGAGAAAGGTGGTTCCTCATTTAAATTGAAAAGTAAGCTAAGGATTCCAAGAGGTGGAGGAAAGCAAGTAATACATTCCAGGCTTGGGGAAGTTATTGAAAAAACACAGAGATGGGAGATAAGGGAAAGGAAATAATGAATTATAAACCTGAAAAAGTTCATTCTTTCTTATTGTGGAGAATGAAGCTTGCCTCTGTTGGAGAAATGAACATTTCTGTTAAGTCAGAGAACCAGAGAATAACAAAATATTACAAACTGCGTTGGAAGAGGTAATGTAGATCAACTCTTCTTAATATAGGAAAATTAAACCAAAACAAAACAATGACAAACAAAGACAATCCTGCAATTCTGATTTCCAGAAACATTTAAAAATGGTCTCACAGTTTTTCTGGGAATCATGATGATAGCTTAGAACTTATTGTTAGGTGGAAACATGAGTAGGTGGAAAAATAACTAAAAGGTTGCTATTGATAACTCATTCATTGAATAAGTTTAAGCATCAAATCCAGTTCAATTACCTTTTTTCTTCTCTACATACACCTACACACACTCACACATACTGTTGAAAGAGCATGTATATCTTTATACTCCATGATGAGGAGGAAAAAGTACTATGATAGCAGTCTTTGTTCCTTATTTTGGGCTTCTCTGTACTTCCCTTTGGGGCATGTCAATAGAAAAATTAGTTTGTCAATGTCAGTCCCTGATTTTCATAGCACAAACTATGTCAGAAATTGAATAGACAGTTCTTTCTTCCAGCCAAATGACTTGTACTGGTGGGAGACACAAGAGAAGCCCTAAGGTGCCATTTTACTTATCTTTCCCTGATCCTCACTGGAAAGCACCCAGTGATGAAAATGGGAGAAGAACATCTCCCACTCAATATTGAAAGTCTTTCAGCAAATTCAGAAAAATCTCAATTTTCCTGAACAAAAAAAAAATGCAGAATGATTTTATACATTCTTATCCTGAAACTCACACTCAATCTATTGTTCTTGCACCTTGTCATCAATTCTTCTGAATCTGATGCTAGCCATGTGCTATCTATTATACCTGTCATATTCATTGATCTCCCTAAGGCTTATACTGCATCTCCAATTCTGTTTGTTTGATCTTCTCTCACCATGGCTTGCCTACAGAACACTCCCTGCTTCCTCTGCTCCAAAAATATATTTATTTTCAATCTTTTTCAGTTGCAAACATTGTCTAGTCAATAGATTTTTTTTTTTCTGACCATTTACAACTTTATGGCTTTATTGAAAAGTGAAACTGCAGATAACTTGGATTTAACCTTCAAAAGAACTTGAAAAATTACAAGTAAGGCAAACAAAAGAATTAAATAAACTCTTGTAGAAACATATAACATTTTTTTTCTTAACTATTTTTGGCTTTCAAGAGAAAGTAGCCACATTGCAGTCAGGGGTCCTCAAACTATGGCCCGCTGGCCAGATGTGGCAGCTGAGGATGTTTATGCCCCTCACCCAGGGCTATGAAGTTTCTTTATTTAAAGGCCCACAAAACAAAGTTTTTGTTTTTACTATAGTCCGGCCCTCCAACAGTCTGAGGGACAGTGAACTGGCCCCCTATTTAAAAAGTTTGAGGACCCCTGAATCTTTGACTTAACTTTTTTTCCCTCCTTTTTTTCCCAGAGTTCCAACCATGTAATGAAAGGTCCACAGGGAAACTCCCTTTAGCAACACCCCATCCATAATTTATAGCCTTAGAGATTTGCCTGGGGCAAAAATACATTAAGTGAATTATCTATGGTCACATGGAGAATATTAGTCAGATAGATAATTCATTTAACTGACTTTTAGATATGATATGAGTCTACCCAGCAGGGGAGAACTACATGGTGCTTGTTATAGGTATTGTTGACAATTTGATACATTTATGTCAAACTGTTCAATTGGAACAACTCTCCCCCTTTTTGGCAATGGAATGGTGTCTTGCTTTTCCTCCAAACTCTCTATATCTCTCACTTATTTCTCTCTGTCCTTCTCTCTCTCTCTCTTTCTCTCTCTCTCTGTCTTTCTCTTCTCTTCTCTTTCCCCACCCCAACTTTCTCTCTATGTCAGTATTCATGTAGAAATGGGCATTTTATAGAATTGCTAGGTTTTTAATTTGAGAACTTCTGGCTAGGTAGATGATGTTTTATAAGCAACAATTTCTAATCATGAAATGTCTAGTCAACTCTAATTATAAAATGCAATGCAGGGAGAAATTCTAAATTATGTTTCTCTTTCCTTTGCCAACCACCTTTTTCAAATGCTTTTTTTGGCTTTGGCTGTCTAGTTTTTTTGCTTTTGTTTTTAAAATAATTCTTTTAGGAAAATAGCAAACTGAGAGGAGTTTTATGATCAGAAGTAATTTAATTCCAAACACATCCTGGGAAAGTGAATGCCAGTTACTTGATGTGTTGATGGATCTGTGATTTTATTGGTATGAGTACTTCTTTCAGTGATGCAGATTATAACTTGTCTCTTCTGCCCATCTTGTGTGATTCTGATCTGTATTTCCATAAATCCTCCATAGAGGATTCATTCAATTTCATTGAGAACTTTATCTTGTTTTCTTAATGTTTCACTAAGAAGCCATAGGGGTTGTTTATCACTCAGTTCTTCTAAATGATTGGTTCACCTCCTTTTTTTGTATAAACATATATTTATTTGTGACTTTTATATAACTATATGTTTTCAAGTTACTATGAATATCATGGGCATACTACTCATACCCTCCAAGGATCTTTTCTTTGTATAATGTGTAATTTTGATTTTTTAAAAAATATTATGTTCTGTAATTTATACTCATTAAGATAAATTGGAGACTATTGATGTTGATCATCTATAATTTTATACTAGTGAGTGGTCTGGATTCACTGGAAGCATTTAAAAAAACCCAAAATAAGAAATTTATTGCCATTTTTATAATTTAAAAAATAAATCAAATTTGAAGTTACCATATGTATAGAATTATGTACTTATACTTTCCTAAATCTTATCCTTGTTATGGGACAATTTCTTGTGGGACTGGTGCCACTTATTTTCTTCCTCATTTCTTCTGAAGCCAAACCTTTCTTCCACTGAATAATGAACATAAGAGAGCCATATATTGCATATCATATTTCATTTTCTTTCTTTTATCTTCACATTTTTGAATTTCTGGAATCAATACAAAACTAAGCATACAAGAAAATATATTTTAAAAGACCATTTACTAAATATTAATCATGACTACCAACAGAAATGTCATATAACTTTGATGATTGCTAACTTTGTAAGTAAAGAAAATAAATTTTAATCATTTAAACTTTCTGTCTTAGCATGTTAATTAGACTGTTTTCCTATATCACCATTTCATAAGTTTCTTGTGAATCATTAAATAAAACAGTTAATTTTTACAAATAAGTTTATTCAAACAGCAAAATGTTTGACATGAAGGGAAAACTATCAAGGAGCAATTTCTTTCTTTCTTTTTTTCTTTCTTTCTTTCTTTCTTTCTTTCTTTCTTTCTTTCTTTCTTTCTTCTTTCTTTCTTCTTTCTTTCTTTCTTCTTTCTTTCTTCTTTCTTTCTTTCTTTCTTTCTTTCTTCCTTCCTTCCTTCCTTCCTTCCTTCCTTCCTTCCTTCTTCCTTCCTTCCTTCCTCCTTCCTTCCTTCCTTCCTTCCTTCCTTCCTTCCTTCCTTCCTTCCTTCTTCCTTCCTTCCTTCTTCCTTCCTTCTCTCCTTCTCTCCTTCTTCCTTCCTTCCTTCCTTCCTTCCTTCCTTCCTTCCTTCCTTCCTTCCTTCTCTCCTTCCTTCTTCCTTCCTTCCTTCCTTCCTTTTTTTCTTTTTCTTTTTTTCTTTTTAAGTAAAGATCTGTCTGCCGCTGTAATACATCAATTGTATTCTCTTCCTCCATTTCCATCTATGCAGATCTGTCTGTTTTATTGATTGGCTGCCCATCAAATCAGAATCTGATCTGCCTTAGTGACAAACCCTGTCATTCACAGTATGCTTTCATTAGTTTATTAAGTAGTTTGTGCCTTCTAAACTTAAATTGAACTACTGCACTATCTTGCTCTGCTACTTTCAAATTAATGTTGCTTTTAGTTGTAATTCCTTCTTTTGACCCTTTGTCAGCCATGGAGAGTTTGGGAGTCTCCTCAGCTTCCACTTTACAAAAGAGGCATCAAGAAGATCCATTCCAAGGCAAGGTGGTGGGGGAAAAGCATCAGTGGTAAGAGCAGGAGGAGGTAGAGGAGGAATAAGATGATAATGATGTTGGTGAGGAAGAGGAAAAGGAGGAGAAGGAGGAAAAGAAGGAAGAAAGGAGGAAAAGAAGGAAGAGAAGGAAGAAGAGGAAGAGGAGGATGAAGAAAGAGATGAAAACACAGTTTTAATAATGTGACTCAGTTCAGAGAAATGCAAATTAAGACAACTCTGAGATACCACTACACACCTGTCAGATTGGCTAAGATGACAGGAAAAAATAATGATGAATGTTGGAGGGGATGTGGGAAAACTGGGACACTGATGCATTGTTGGTGGAGTTGTGAACGAATCCAGCCATTCTGGAGAGCAATCTGGAATTATGCCCAAAAAGTTATCAAACTGTGCATACCCTTTGATCCAGCAGTGTTTCTATTGGGCTTATATCCCAAAGAAATACTAAAGAAGGGAAAGGGACCTGTATGTGCCAAAATGTTTGTAGCAGCCCTATTTGTAGTGGCTAGAAACTGGAAAATGAATGGATGCCCATCAATTGGAGAATAGCTGGGTAAATTGTGGTATATGAATGTTATGGAATATTACTGTTCTGTAAGAAATGACCAGCAGGATGAATACAGAGAGGACTGGTGAGACTTACATGAACTGATGCTAAGTGAAATGAGCAGAACTAGGAGATCATTATACACTTCGACAACGATATTGTATGAGGACATATTTTGATGGAAGTGGATTTCTTTGACAAAGAGACCTAAGTTTCAATTGATAAATGACGGACAAAAGCAGCTACACCCAAAGAAAGAACACTGGGAAACGAATGTGAACTATCTGCATTTTTGTTTTTCTTCCCGGGTTATTTATACCTTCTGAATCCAATTCTCCCTATGCAACAAGAGAACTGTTCGGTTCTGCAAACATATATTATATCTAGGATATACTGCAACATATCCAGCAT